>NW_010113031.1:0-16110 GCF_000699245.1 Pterocles gutturalis | reverse complement strand
AGGTCCCTTCCAATCTCTAACATTCTGTACTCTTAGCAACAGTGACAATTCTAACAGTTCAGGTCTTCAGAAGCAGACTCTAGCAAATAATAGCAGTTTCACTATGTTTACTGGTAAAAAATGTATTACAAACCTTGGACTCAAACTAGAAAAAAGAATTATTCTTTTGATCATTTGTTTGCCACAAATCATTTGTGTGCAAAACAAAACTGAGTTGTCCTGTGAAACTTAGATGCTAAAGGTCCCATGCAGCTAGTAATAAAATGTAATTTTTAAATTACTTTTTTTAATCACAATGCAATTATTTGAGATCTCATCATAATGGTGCAATATGAATTAACTAATTGACTGCTCAGAAGTCAGTAGTTATGACTCCAATTCTTTCTATATGTGCAAAGAATTTCATGTGTCCTTGTTGCTTCAACCAGAAGCAGTAAGGGAGAGAAATAACCTGAAAAAGAGAAAAAAAATCACACTGAAAATGTAAATAAAAAATGCTATTTTATGTTAAGTTTAGTTAAACTTTTCCTATAGTTCAAGAATCAGGAATGGGGGCAAGTTTGTGGATGTTAAGAAAAAAACAACCAAACAAACAGATTAAGTGATGAAATGAAAACATCAATTAAAAATAGAAGTATAAAGTTACAGCGTATGAGGGACAAAACAAACCTTATTAATACCACAGGCCCATCAGTAGACATAAACACAGAGATGAAAAGAATATTAACAATAATACAGTTCAGTATGTATTTCTGCTCTGTTTCCTAATACAAGGAAGAGGATATTTATTAAATTCTCTCTAACTTACTACCTACTGAGGAAGAGGTTTAGCAATGTCTACTCAATACTAGCTTCATATTGAAATACGAGACCAGAACAGCTTGTACCTGTGATGTCTGGACATGGATAAGATGTTAATCTTTAATTGATCTTAGAACACTGACAAAAATACAGAAGATTGGAAGTAACTAACATCAGGGATTGCCGTACATGTTGACTATGGCAATAATAAACTTACTCATCAAGATATTAATGTTCACTGTTATTATCTAAAATGAAAAATAAAAGCTGCCTGAATAACACTAGAATAAACATATATTGTGCCATCTGGAAGTAGATACAATCAGTATGGTATCCACTAGGTACAGCTTTACAAACAGATTATTTTAAGACAGCAAAACACATCAAGAACAGTGGAACAGTCACTATTTTCAAAGAACCATGGTATAGGAGTCTTCAGGAAGCACACTAAAACTGTCCAAGACTAATATTACAAGGAAGGAACAAAGATACTAAAAATAGAATTAAAAACTGTTATACTGGTCTGTGATTATAGACTAATTCGCATGTTTTCTATTTACTACTTGAACATGTTACAAATTCTGTGTCTGCAACACACACATACATATGCACATATATGCGTACATGTATGTGCACACACATAAGGTATTTACAACTAGCTGACACTCTTGCATTTCTTAGGTCAGTTATTCACACACAAGCAAAACTTCAAATTATGCTTACCCCAGTATACGGTTCATTCCATGCCTAGCAGCATAATGGAGTGGAGTATTGTGCTGGTATGTTTCTCCATAAGAAGTATTCGGGTCAAGAGTTTCTTTTAGTTGAGGGTTGCTCTCGTAGATTTGGCAGGCCAAGTTTTCATCTCCATTTATAAGAGCTTTGCGGAATTTGGTGGTTGTATTTCCCATGTTGCTATCCTAGCTATCAATGGCACTTTTCCCTTTCCCCTTCATCCACTTGTTGTGTGGTTCTGTAACATGCTTCACAGCCTAAAAAGACAAACAATATTTCAGTTATTCTGTTTTTCCTAGGTGAATTCACCTGGAGCTACAGCACTGTAAACAAGCAAGTGAAGACGTACATAGGGCCTGTAAACTCTACTCAACTCCTTCTACGTAAATAAACACAAATTCCCAATTCTTCACAGATTATTTCCCTGATAAATTGTGCCATCTCCCTGTGCAAAGAGCTTAATGATCTATACTCTTTGACCATAGAGAAAAGGAAAAAAAGGCCAATATCCACCTGTATTAGAAGATGGATGAACACTGAATTTCCATGAATGAGAAGTGAACTAGAAATTAGAAATAATTTCAGAACACAGTAGAACCAAAGTGAAATTCTTAAACAAGGAGGTAAAATTCTTCAAAAGCATGCAAGAAAGCAGACATCAGTTCAACTTTTACTTAAAGCAGATAATGGAAAAATGTGCTTGAAGCACCTGTGCTTGTGTAGGTGGGTGTAAACAGCACCTCTGTGTGCCAGCAAGGATGCACATGAACACAGGAATCACCATGGCCCCACCTTAACAGATCTGCTAAGCAGACTCTTTAAAACACCTAACCCCGTTTTTAAGGTGACACTTAAGAGATCACCAATGAATGGGTCCATACAATGCCAGGCATTACACTGACACAAACCAGCTGTACCCCACAAACACTTCAAAATACTTTCCAGCTTCTATGGTCCCCAGCCTCTCACCTTTATCTGATGGAGGGGACCAGCAGATCAAGCTGCATAAAGATAGGGCAGAGAAAGCATCTTTGCTCATAAGATGGGACAAGAGAAGCTGATCAGGTTGTGCAGTCAGAAAGAGCACATGTTGGTTGATGTCAGGGGGACAGACGAGGGACTCGGCACCAGGCTGCAGCTGGTAGCACACACAACCTTCTAGGAGGTCTCTTCTGTGCATGAGTCATCCCATCCAGGCTGCTCCATGCCAGACCTTTCACCCCACAAAGCACACACTGGGATCCAAATATGCCAGGCACAGCAGGTTAGGAAATTGAGATTTATTATGTTGGGTACATGTAATCAGGCAGAGCATGAGCTGCTTCAAGCCCAATACCTTATATTCAACTTGTTGTGACTATCTCAAAACTTCTATTTCTACACTGGCTTTCCAGCACAGTTACTGGTGCCCAGACACCCTAACCGACAGAAAAAGTAGAAGAATCCAAGGGGTCAAGAGCTGCAGAAAATCCAAGGGAATCAGGATGTGGGTGCAATTCATGTGAAAAGGATTTGGAGAAACCTGGGGAACAGCTGCAATTAGATATTTTCGTTTCCCCACAGTAGTCCTCTCACAAGCTGCTTTCAGCTACTGTTGTGAATTTATGTGTCACGTTGCACCCCAGTCTTACTACAGCTTTGCTCAGATCCCTTTTTGCAAGAGATCCTACCCGCTGGAGTCTTGCACTGTCTCCTCTCTGCAGTTCCTCTAAGAGGTTGTTTCATGAAGGGGAGGGAAAAGACCACTTTCATCCTAATCTCACCAGTGCCGTCAGGGTCATACAAGAAGTAGAGCAGTGGCCTTGGTGGCCTCAATTTTCATCCTCTTTTCCTACAAAACCTTGGTGAGGCAACCCATATTCTGGAGTTGTTATGTCCTACCTTTTGGTGTCCTTTTGTGAGGTAACAATGGCACTACCAGTTCAGCTCACTCAACATGCTAAACATGTTGCCCATGTTCTCCTCTGTGACCAGGGTTACCTAACAAGCAACTGCATTAAGCCGCCAAAAGTTTCTCATAATAATAATAAAGTAGGCATTAATCTAAAAGCAAATGCACACCCTTCATACGTTTAGTTATATACACAAACCAAAACCCATATTCTTCAGTCACACTAAGGATTACGCAGCATTTTCTATCTTTCTGTCATCTCTATATTTTAAAATATAAACATGCAGATACTATTCACCTATAATATTTCTATTCTTCAAGAAAGCCACTGCATTTTCACATTACCATGTTACAGCTCTCAGTGCTGTAGATCAATGTGTTTTCAGATGCAGAAATAGACGCATTACTCTAAATATTGGATAGTGTCAGGTTTCAATGAAAGACTGTAGAAAACCAAGAAAAACTCTCCACTCTTTTCAATCAACCAGCCGTTCATATTTCAACAGCTACAATCTCAAAAATAACTTGAAAACAATTTTCAGCAAAGTCTGTTAACGAGATTAGTTTATGGTATTATATTGTCTGTCATTCCCTATCCACCACCAATAGCTCTTGAGACTAAACTAAATTAGACAAGAACAAGTGCCTGAAAGATACCATGTTCCTGGAATCTTCATGGAAATCAATAATGAAGACCCCACTAGTACCTGTAACAAGAAGAAAAGCACAAAACCTTCTTCCATCATTTGAAATTAGAAAGTAACGGCACCAAGTGCTATGCACCTATTTCTGGAAGTTAGCACATGGATAGCTTGTGTCAGCTGCAGAACATGCTGCCTCTTGCCCCAAACCGGAACATCAAACAAACCTGGATAGGGATGAGAGAGGGTGTTGAGAGCATAAGGAGATAAGATGGTGCCCTCAGGCAGTCTGAGAGGAAGCTGGGGCAGGGTAGTACTGTTGAGATGTTGAAGAGGAGATCTGAGCCAATTTATCTAGAGGTCTGGAAATGCATGGGAGAACTGAGGGTCTGTTTAGGGTGGGTCTACAGAACTGAAAAGCTCAAGTTACTGCAGTGCAGAAAAGGCAAAAATTGTAAATTTCATTAATTCTATTGCACACTGAACAAACTTTATTTGTTTTTGAGGGAGCATGGATGTATTAGATGGCAGCACAGTATTCAACAACTAATGATACAAAAGATGTACTCACATTGCTTGAACTATTGTGCACATTAACATAACATCTGGGAATTTTAGGAATATGCAGCATGTACTGCCTAAGTCACAGAACAAGAGAGTGACATCTGCTTCCATAAAAGAAGCTTACAGCCTATGTGCACAACAAAGGGTTATATATGATACAAGCATGATACAGAAAAGCAAATGAAATAAAGAGTAAAATACTTGTCTGCATAACAGGACCACTCTCTAAATTAAAAGATTCTCAGTCAAAGGAAAGTGAAAATTTGAAGACGGATTATGAAACAGAGCAATGATGTGGCTTTGAACAGACACAAGTGAAACTTCCCGCAAAAACAAGAATTAGCACAGAGGTATCGAAAATTTGGCAAGTGGCTAATGTAACTATAATCATCATATTATCAAAATAAAATGAAAGATGATAGAATGGGGATAGTCCATGAGAGCCCTTCAGGTGAAGGCAAACAGCTTATATTTATATGACAGCAAGAAAACAACCTCTGGAAGAATGTAAGGAGAGAAGTGACAGGGTCAAAACTAGCCCAGAAAACAATTCCCTACTTAAAATACATTATATGCTAAACTGTACTAGTGCCTTTCACCTTCATACAGTATCGACAAGGTTGTTAACCTTCAGCACTATGACAGGCATTAGCCTTCTATGCTTTGGAAATTTTGTGGGCCACTCTGTAGTTTTCTTTCCCAAATTAGCCATTAAACATGCCAATAGAAATACAGAAAGACAGGGGAGAAGCTGCCTTTATACCCTGGATGTAACAGTTGGCTCCCAGCATGTTTGGAAGCCCAGAAGAAACCAAGATGTGACAGCTGCTGCCTCTCTCAAGCTGCCATGGCTCATGAGTGCCCTGTTGTAAAATATTCAAGATCTGCCAATTTGCAGTCTTCAGTTCATCTTTCAGCTAACAGACCAACGACATCTGCCACCAAAGAAGCCTCTACTTCAACTGAAGGAAAAAAAGGAAAAAAAAGGACAAAATATGAGCTGATGCAACAAACTTCTGGATCTGAAAATGGCTGAAAGGGGCACAGTCTGCCTTCTTTTTGTGGTGTTTGTTTCCATTAAGAGCTTCCAACACATGACATGTTCTCAGAGAACAGTACGCTAACAAGGCCAATGCTGGAACCAGCCAGTGATTCAGAGAAAGGAAACTTTGGTCTTTCAACCTCTTGTTTCATGTTTTTGAAGGCAAAGGGCATCAAATATATATATTTCCTCATGAAACGGGGGAAACAGGTGGCAGGGAAGGGGCCTGGAAGGTCCAGACAGTCCACAACCTCAGGGACCTGGAAAACTCCAGTGGGCTGAATACAAGGGTTGCTAAAGCAGTTTCAGCAGCTCCCAGGCTTGCATGGGGAGTGTGCAGCATCAATGTCACTGGTCTTGCTTTGCTGTTTGTATAAACCCAGCATTTAAAACTCAGGCTGTTTTTTTAATGTGCCATATTACAAAAACATCACAATAGAACAAAAATGACAACATGAAAATTACAATTTTCAAGTATTTTATCTTAATAAAATGAGACTTCAATAGAATTTTACAGGACAAAGACAAGATATTTGTTTAGTAGACAGACCAAACAGCACAGCACTACATTTTCAAGTTCTGTGATAACAGAAGGGCTATATCATATCCTTTACCATAACCTCATAACATTTATCATAGCCACAAATATCATAACCTTTTACACCAAAGAATACAGGAAAAACTAAATGCAATGTTTGCTAATTATATCCCATATTATTTCAGAATTCCAAACATCAACCATCTTACTCAAAATCAGAAACTGTATTTACTACTCTACTATTGACAAATAAAAGTTCCACCTTAAACAAAAAAACAGAATACTGGTTACGCAACCCACCTTAAAGTCTAAGGAAAGATTCTTATTAAGTCACTCAGGGGCATCACACTTCTCTGCTTCAACAATGAACAGTAAAACTTCTATGGGCTTATTCACAACACTGCTAAAAGCAACTCACAGCTTTCTAAATAGTTTCACAAAGAGCCAGCCACTCTCATAGGAGGTTGAAGACTGAGTACAAGATGAAAAAAGGGTGATACATAAAGACATGGGTACAGCAAGGTAACAATGAGATTTTGAGAGCAGTTGCATGAGCTGCCCAAATACTATTGATTTTTCCATGGGCACCATTACAGAAGTGAGTTTGAAGACGGACAATTGTAATGGCTTAATAGGATTTTAGAAGGAGTTCCTCCCTGGAAATACTGCCACGGTGCTTGCTAGAAATTTATAATGAATGATAAAATATTGTACGAGTGGGATCAGGTAAGTATTTTTGAAACATCCTACTTCTAACATTTATTTAGGAACCACATATTGAACACACAAGTCTTTCATAGATGATGTACCTCTCTCAATTTACATTTGAATTGCTTTAATACTGAATCAGAATTTCTCAATGAATGTAGCACTAGCACATGATCGTGCAGCAGCTATTCTATATCTTGTGGGAAGAAGAAAAGGAAGGGAGACATACTGTACTACACCATTACTGCTAGAAATCTAAAAAATCAGTGAAAAAATACTCAGGTTTAACTATGAGAAGAAAATGCTATATGTTTCTTGCACCAAAAAATCTATTACCTATATAATAAGCAAAGATGGACAACACATCTAAGCATAATTTGCAACCATTATTTTACAATGTAACCCTGGGTAATTCCACAGTTTAACCCTAAAAAGTCTGAATACAATTTGCAGTTCAAGAATAGTGTACCTCTTATTTGATAAAAGTATTTTTTCATGTAAACTATAAACTACAACTAAGTGAGCCAAGCTCAAAGCAAGACTTTACATAGCCCCTCATAACTAAATATTGTTAAAATAAAATACATTATTTACTAAAATTAGTGTACATTACATAGTTACTACACCCTTGGAAAGACAAGTGATAATGACTTGCTTACACAAAAAGGATAAAGAAAAGATATCAAAACTACTTGTTTTTCAAAAGCACCTGGCTTTTGCTTAAAGTATAAAATACCATATTGCATTCTAGAAGCATCTTCTGTTTCAAGCACAGTTACCTCAAAAGGTAACTATTTTATTTGCTTTGGATACTGCAGTTAAACAACTAATTTTTAAAAGCTGAGTTTCTAAAATATTTACTTCAGAGTCTGCCCTGCATTATAAATCATAATTTATTGCAAAAGGGAATCATGAATAGCTTTGTGGTTTATCAGAAAGCCTAGTAACCTGGTATACTTAGGAGGAGTGTCACGTCGTGATGTTGGTAATTTTAGTTCTCACTACCGGGACAGACTAACACAAATGAAGCAAATCAAAAGGTATGCTCAAGAACTCTCACGATACCAAGCCCTCTCCCAAACACAGCAGAAAAAGCCCTGGTTCGTGCTCTGGGTCCTCCCTTGCCCCCTCCCTTCTCTGCAAAATAGAGAACACCACAGTGCCAAAACAATGGCTCACTTTACCAAGAGGACAAAATCAAAAGCGAAACATTCAAATGTGCATGCCTACTTTATGGATGGCTGGTTGAGATGTCTATAATTAAAAAGTAGCACAAAAAAGTTAGGCTAAAGCTGATTTTTACACATTTACACTGAAGATTTACCAGATTTTAATTAATGGGCAAAAATTGTTCCTGCTGGATACCTGCATCTGGAGGAACATTTCTGCAAAGTTTTAACTATCAAATGCACTAGCAAAGCCTGAGAATTGAGTTGTAGAAAAGTGGTGGTGGAGGGGCTTGTTTGGTTTTGGGTTTTTTGGTTTTGGTGTTTCTTTGGTTTTTTACACACTAAAACATTCTAGGGTTTGTGGCAAAAGTCCTGAAGTCATCAACAGGAAGTGATGAAAGCATCTCTGCCGCTTTAAACCTCTGTGGATGGAGCGTGACATTATCAAATTCAGTGTTACATTTTACACATCAAAGTACAGACCAAAGAAATAATTGATGTGCCAATATCTCACCCTTTGTACAATGATCACCAACATAACGTTCTCTGCGTTTTAAATATCAAGGCTGAAAAGTGGCAATAATGTTGAGAACTGAGTTTAATAAAACATAGCATAGGGGAGTGAGAGAACTAATTATTTCCTCTTATGTTACAGTCTTTTTATACTGGCATTAGTACCCAGAGGTAGAGGCTTAAAGTTATTGCTCAACTCAGTAACTTTGTCTTACTGACTCAGGCACAAAGACTTCCATCCAGGTGGAGTATTTTCTTTCAGACACATTTCTTTCACAACCGCAGTTTGTGGAGAAAAAGGGATTTTAAGCATGGCTTTGGTTTTCTTTGCATTGATACACTTCCAGGGAAACCACAGGGGCAGCTGCAGCAGAGACTAGAAGCAGTTATCACATTAAGTAAAGAATTCTGCATAGACGTAGCAAAAGTAATTGCTACATTAATTTTGATGGTGTTGTCTACAGTACTTGCAATCATCACCTAAATGAAATGAGGTAAATCCACTGTGGAGTAGGTACATAAACACATGGCAGGAGACCCAAGACACTGTGCAGCCCAAATCAAAGGTATACTGTGATAGATGAAGACAGCATCCCTGCAGATAGTCAGGGGAAAAAAAATCCAACGGCACAAGTCAAGTTAAAAGGAGCATCTGTTTTAGTGCATTTTTTTTTTTTTTTATCCTTAGGGAGCAGCAATTCAGTAAGACAGAACAAAAGAGTTATCATTCTACAATTATGCACTGGAATATCCAATAGCCTCACCTGTAATTGCAGATCATTTCATATTCAGCCCATGGCACCATGTCTCTAGAAAATTATTTTCAAAATAACAAAACCTTGAAAGTTTTCTGAAGTCTAGATAACACTTCGGAGTTGTTCTCAGTGCAACCGTCTGTCAAGGCCTTAACAATCCGATTTAATTTGCTGTAGCTTAGCTACCGATACAAGAGATAGTCTTACTGTTTTTTTTAGGCTCCACTCATAAAATGCAGCAGAACTGTTTCAGGGCTAGCTCTTCATTCCTGAGGTTAAGTAGACTAACCAAATCCAAAATACCTCTACCTTGTGTAATACCGGCACTACCACCCTAAGACCCCCTCTACCTAGATCAGATGGTGAAGAAGCACAAAAAGGAATGACCGACATGTTATTAGATTAAGTCAAGCTTAACATGCTTAGTTCTGGCATTTTAATCTCAAGCACAGTTTGTTTTAGTATAAAAAGCTTGATATAGACTATCCCACTGACCTAAGTAACTCAATACATTTTTGATACAGGTCACAAAACACTGTTAGTTCAATAAATGTCTATAGAAATGACTTCTCTATCACAGGTCAATGTTGATAGCACCACTTTTTATCAAGCAAAAGTGAACAAGTATCACCCAGCCCCTATATAAAGAAGTACCAGCAGCTGACGACTCACGGGACAGCTAGCATCAGTGACAAGCTAAAGAAATACGAATCAGAGACTGGTGATCTTCTTAACCAGTGCAGCATCTCTCATGTTGGCAGCACAAGAACCCTGTTGAGGTAGAATAATCCTTCTCTGATTAGTTTCTCCTTACCCTCCTACACACATCATACACACTCTTTGCAAAAAAAGAGTCAAACACACTTTGTTTAACCGTAAGACACGGAACAAGCCAGCTCAATTCAGTTGAAGACAAGTGTGCGTTCCCTCCAAAATCAATTTCAACAGAAAAAGAACACAGTGAAACCACCACCAAGAGTTACAAGGCAATGGTTTACAGCGTAATGGATGGTTAGGACAAACGGACTGACACTGTATGGAGCAAAAAGTCTAAAGAAATTTGTGTGTTCCTGACAGACTGATCTTCTTAGAAAAACTGAGGGTAAAGACAACCAGTACCGGAGAGCGCTGCTAGGACATGAAGCAGTAACGAAGACGGCAGCATGAACAGCTATAGAAAACCCTACGGGGAGCTTGACTGACCAATCTAAATACGGTGCAATGTGCCCTGACCCTGGCCTTGACTGAGTCCAGGATGTATTTTTCAACTGTTTGCTCCACTTAATACAATTTAAAAGCCATGTTAAGATTCAGGTGAACAACTGTGAAACTGCACGGCAGTCTAAAGCCAGCCCTCTGGAGAGGCTCTGGTAGAATGTGGTCAGCCAAAAGCTTTAATGTTAACCTCATTTTTGGTGGCGTTAAACTGATATAATTGAAAACCTTTTGGCTGCCAAGGCATATCCACAGACAGCAAAAATAAAGATGATGGCAACAAAGGGCTGGTCATGAGCACATTCCTCCACGGTAAAATCTGAAAATCCCTTATACATTTAGAAATCTTAGCATGTTCCTGAAGCAGAAATCTCTCAGTTTCAGGAGGGTTTTGCATAGGAAAGAGCATCAGTTAGTAGGGTCACACTGTCACTGGATCTTCTAAATATGCAAGAGGCCTACATGGGGGATCTTAAAAAGGGTAGCTAGTACCTAAGGTCAGTCAACTGCAATCAGACTGTACGCAGTATGCATCATTCCACCACCTTCTAAAAGTATACAGTTGCATTTAGAAACAATAACTATCTGAAGTCAGTGCATTTCAACACAGAAACTACTGGTTTTATAAACAGCAATCTATTTTTAATAAAGTAAAAATAAAATGGTGAGCATACAAATAAATCTAGATTTTTCAGGGTAGAATCTCCCAAAAACTCATGCTGTATTTCAGATTGTCAGAGGAAAGCAACAATTACGCTATCCTGCCACTGACTCCTGACTCATAACTATACTACTGAGAGGACCAGTGCTCTATTTGTAGATTGCTGATAGTCTGCAGGTTGCACGTTCTGAATAAACCAAGCAACACATCCTGTAATTCCTCTATTATTATCCAAATAACTGAAAGCATGGAAGAGAATATTCAACACCAGTTCAAGCTATATGCAATGTTTCCTATTTTCACTTAAGCAAGCTATGCTTCAAAGAGTGACAGTGTACATCTCTACTTGGTGCACTGCAACTATTTCATAAACATCTATGGGATGAAACTTTGTAAAATATACTCTACTTACACCAAAGAAGTATTAATTTCTATGTTCTTCAAGTGGGAGGTGCAGAAAGCACATTCAGCTGTTGGAGAAAGATGACGAACAATGTTCACAAACATACCAGACTACAAACAAACACGACCTTACTTCCATTGTTTCCAGGAAGCATTCTTACGTGCTGGCTTTGTTCTCCATAAAGCTAAAAGACAATGTGACCCCACTGATCTTTCAGAGATCTTGATGTTTTGCAGATGAATGAGCAAATCAATTTCCTTTTAACAAAGAGGTAATTTAACTGGTCAGCACTCCTTCAAAGCAACACATTCATTTAAGGTCTGAACACAGAAACCAAGAGATCATTGCGTGTCTAAAATGAGATGGATTGCTACTGCAAAATAGGTTTTCTATACAATTTTTCACAAGCTTTTTACGACATTTCTGAGAGGCAACTTTATGGACTGTTTAACTCTTCCTAGTCCAAGAGGTATGCATCTTGCTTGTCATGGTGCTAAGTTCCCAGAATCTCAAGAGTAATCATTGCTAAGAACAAGCCATTCAGGTAATCGCAGTGACAAGGATCATCACTTGGACTTTATGTATGCCAGAAAATTAGTAGAACTGCAACTGCTGCACTTCTGATAAAATATTTAATATACCCACTGGCAAAATTCTGCCTCTGGCAGGGAAATGGCAAAAGATATATTGGATCTAATCTAACATTAATTTACAGAAACACATAACTTGAAGAAATATTTTTAATTTTGCCAGAACACCTCTGCTGAAATATCAGGCTGTTTTTCCCACTGCGTACAAACTGTTTAATCATTTACATAAAGGCTGGGGATAACAAAATATAATTATAGTATGTCACTTCCAGTTTGTACTTATGAAGATTATTCTTGACTCCAGTGTAATTACAGTGAAATACAACCGTTGCATGATGATGATGATTTTTGGCTTCAAGACAAATATCAAGCCAAAAAAAAAGAGAGAGAGAGAGATAATAAGCTTATTTAAAAATTCCAAAACAACCTGAGATTGAATCACAGAATCACAAAGTGTTTTGGGTTGGAAGGGACCTTTAAAGATCATCATGTCCAACCCTCCTACCATGGGCAGGGGCATCTTTCAACAGATCAGATTGCTCAAAGCCCTGTTCAACCTGACCTTGAACACTTCCAATGACGGGGCATTGAGAACTTCTCTGGGAAACCTGTTCCAGGGTCTCACCACCCTCACCATAACAAATTTCTTCCTTATGTCCAATACAAATCTACCCTCTTTTAGTTTAAAACCATTGCCCCTTGTTCTTTTGCACCTAGCCCTACTAAAAAGTCTGCCCCCATCCTCCTTATAAGGCCCCTTTAAGTACTGAAAGGCTGCAATGTAGTCTCCCTGGACCCTTCTCTACTTCAGGCTGAAGAACCAAAGTCTCAGCCTTTCTTCATAGGAAAGGTGTGTCAGCCTTCTGACTATTTTTGTGGCCTTCCTCTGGGCCAAAAGGTCCATGTCTTTCTTCTACTGGGAACCCCAGAGTTGGACACAGTGCTCCAGATGGGGTGTCAAGAGAAGAGGAGAGGAGACAGAATCATCTCCCTCAAGCTGCTGTCCATGCAGTTCTCCTATTAGTTCTTCTCTCAGTTCTCCTATTAACATAATCAACATACCTGGTGACTGATGTAGACACTAGTACAATATGAATGACTGCTGTTCTTTGAAGAATACTATGACTTGTCTTTCCTTTGTAAGGCAAGGAATGGAGTAAAGAGAAATACAAGTTACCAGAGTCCCTATTTTGCAAAATTTGACCCATTTGCCACCAAAATTGCATGAAACAGTACAGACTATAAACAGTGTTACAAAGATTTTCAAGAACCAATCTAAACCCAAGTAATAAAATCTTTATGACTTTATTTGAAAAGATCTTCCACTTGAAGCTTCCACCGGAAGTTACTGTACAGACACTGGGATCACAAAATAGCTAACAGTGTTTGATGGTCAGTGGAATTTTCTCCATGATCACTTCCAGGGGTCATGCTGAAGCTAGGCAGAGAGGACAGTAACAGCAGTTATGCCATTTCTCCTATGCTGTCACTATTCTTGCTGGCAACCAGATAAGGTAGTGGAAAAAGAGCAGCAGGAGTAACAAGCCCGGCTGGATTGTCAGGAGCAAGAAAAACACAGGAAACAAGGGAAAACAGTTTGCAGTAGTCAGTGGGTGGAAAGTGAAAACAGAAAGGAGAAAGGACACTACAAAACCTTCATCATCCATAGGCCATTGTCATGCAAGCTAAATAAGGTAAAACCAGTAGGTGTTCATTTAAACTAAAGGACTTATTAATAAAGCGCCTACACAAGTTGATGAATTGTGGTTGTCCTGAACAAACATTCCTTATTCTGGCATTTTTTATTTCTAGGAAATGACCGAGACTGTATAAATCTCTTATAATTATTTTTCTTTTGTTGAAACTTTCTCAAGTAGTATGTACCTATGCTACTTGTCAATACAATGCTCCAGTCAATACAACGAAGCTTCCGTCAGAAACAAAGAGAGAGCAAGGAAGGAACTCAAGCTGTGAGAAATCCCCACTGCACCACCCCTTACTCAATATTGTCATGATGGGTTTTTTTGTTTATTTTAATAATTCAGCCAGACCATGACTCTCAGTCACTGCTATGAACACAAGATGTCAAACCAGTGTCATCTAACCCTGAACATGCACTGGCATATCTACATTTGTTGTGTGAGTGTACAAAGTAATTACACACACTTTAAATCTTTCTCTAAATCATCCAAGTTCAAACAGAACATGCTCCTACACATAGCTATGCTCAGTTTTTCCAAAGCACATTGTTGTTTTTATGACTTTGAAACTGACTTAAAGCCATCAAAACTGCGAAATCTCTAAACAGAATGTAATTGCCTCTTTCTGTAAATTATAACATTTTTCATGTCCAAAATACTGAATTGCCGTCACTTACTCAGAGACACTGAATTCATTACAGTGCATTCATTTTCATAATTTCATTGCCAGAACATACATCCCTAAACCAGTGACACAGAAAAGAGAGTTCTTCCATTCAAATTAGCAAACTAGTTCTTCAACTAGTCTCCCTGAAGTATAAACAAACCATTAATATCTCTACCCTTCCTGACATCCAGGCTTAAGAAAAATGCATCTTACAGTGTGCTTTAAAATTAGTGTTCGTATTAAAAATCTGAGCCATAAGTAAAGAAAGAAGATGTGCTATGACAGAAATAAAATAATTCTTAATTTCACTTTTTCTATGTTTCTTTTCACAGCTAAAATTGCTGAGAAGTTTGGGAATATCAACTAGGGAGCTTCCTGCCCACTCCTGCCTGGCATATACATGCCTGAAGAATATTACTGAACACAGATGTCCTTTTTTTTTAAAAAAAAAAAAAATAGTTCTTTTTAAAGTCCTGCTACATTTTTTTTTCTGTTACGGTCTTTCTTAAACAGCAAAACTTTGATATAAAACCCATTCCTTATGTTCTAAAACACAACATTCAGGTCACCAGATTCTTACATCTTGTGTCTGCTGAAACATTTCATTATTGTATCCGCTGTTTCAATTTGTTATTACGCCTGAAAACAAAAAACTCTCTGTTCATGCAGAAATGTGTCATAACAATAAAAGAGCAACTGTGCTCCAACAAATCCAACTGCATTTGTACTGATTAAAGCTAACCAGTTTGCAGTAGGTTTTCATTTTCAATTATTGCAATACTGCTGTAGAAAGCCACAAATAGTTTTGTTTTATTGGTCTAGCACACAGGCTACATCATACTGTACTTCACTAAGCAGCCTGTATAATCAAATTATTCTTCCTTCAGATAAAGTCTTTAAAAATTTTTCTTCATCCCCAAAGCAATAATTTAACAGCAACTTCCATGAGTTTGGATTAAACAACAACAACTTGTCGAGGGACGTGAAAAATAACAAGAAGGGGTTCTACAGGTACATAGGCAGGAGGAGACAGACCAAGGAGAGTGTTCCCCCTCTGATAAATGAGGAAGGAGAACTGGCTTCCTCAGACATGGAAAAAGCTGAGGTACTCAATAAGTGCTTTGCCTCAGTCTTCACTGGTGGTCAGGCTTCCCATGTCTGTCAGGACCCTGAGCCTCTAGGTGAGGGTGAGAGGAGCGGAATCTGTAACTGTAACAGCAGAACAAGTCTGAGACCGCCTCATGTCACTGAATGTATATAAGTCTGTGGGGTCAGATGATATACATCCCAGGGTTCTGAAGGAGATGGCTGATGTGGTTGCTGAGCCGCTCTCCATCATATTTGAAAAATCCTGGCTGTCAGGTGAAGTGCCCAGTGACTGGAAAAAGGGAAACATTACTCCTATTTTTAACAAAGGGAGAAAAGAAGACCTGGGGAACTACAGGCCTTACAGGCTGGTGAGCCTCACCTCTGTGCTGGGGGAGATCGTGGAGCAGATCCTCCTCAAAGCCATGTTA
>NW_010113030.1:0-250 GCF_000699245.1 Pterocles gutturalis | reverse complement strand
TGAGCGGGGCTCAGCATCTGCTCTCCCTTCCCATGGTGTGTCCCCCCATCGGGTTTTGGGGAGGTGGTGGCACTCGGTGTCCCCTGGGGACGCAGCGCTGCCAGGCTCCGTGCAGAGCACAGGTTTCGTCAGAGCGCTGTAAACATTAACTAATGAATCTGGGTGAAATCCTTTCTTTTTCATAATTAACCGTTTTCACGATCAGGGGCAGGAACTCGCAGCTGGGGTGTCCGAGGAGGCTTCCCCCCCC
>NW_010113029.1:0-11116 GCF_000699245.1 Pterocles gutturalis | reverse complement strand
ACAGGCCTCCAACTAGACTCCATCCCAAATATAGCCCAAATATATCCATTTTATTAAAAAAAAAAAAAAAAAAAAACCTAAGATAGCAAAATTTTTTATGTATTTGAAGTTTATTGTAAATCTATAGGCAGCCTTTGCATGTGAATTTTTTTATCTGTGGCAAGAAAGTCCCTTTTCATTATAAAATGTATAAACAGTTTTGAAGTTCAGCAACAGTGAACACTTTAAATTCCCCATAACCAATCCTAGGTATATTATCATATTGTATTAATTTCTGCAAAGTGGATCTTTGAAACAAGCAGTAAAACTCTGCATAGGGGACACTTCATGAGCAAGATCTGTGAGCTGACCTGGTGGATTTACAGTTGCTAACTGTAAATCCTTTCAGTATGTGAAAGAACAATGGGAAGGCTAAAAGCTCTGTGGCAATTGTGTGTATAAGCATATGAGGAAAATATTTACATCTGAAGTACAAGCCACAACAGTTGCAAGAGATGCCACAAATGTAACACAGCAGTTGTATTCTGGCTTTACAGGTAATCTATGGCTTGTAGAAGTACACTCAATTCATCTTCAGTCTCTGTTAAACAACTTGTTTCCTTTGGCTACATAGCGGGGAAAGGATTTGGCCATCCAAGCACAAGTAACCTCAGTTATAGTGCCACAGGTAATTTTCACCCAGCTCAGAAAATGTATGATTATACTATTCTTACCATTTAGAATAATCTGCTTTGATATGCAAAACCCAAACACAATAAAAAAACCCCTTCACTTCCCACACTTGTAATGAAGTCCAACAGCATGCGTTACAGTAGGAAGTAATCAGCACATTGCTTCAGGCAGTGATCTGCTTTGGTTTTTTCTGTTCTCAGTTACAGATCATATTTTCAGTTTACGTTTACTGGAGTGTTTTAATTGGTGTTCCTGTAGTCCTTTTAACAGCATTTGATTGTTCAAATATGGAAAAGCTGTCTTTATGGTGTCGGGCAGTGTTAAAGGATTGCCCTCAACCTTGCAGCCTGCTAAGCAATGGAATGGGAGATAACTAAAATGGAGCTTGGACTAGATTACTTCAACTCTTAATACCAAAGGTCAATTAGCTGTATCATCCACTTGCAGACAGCTCTATTCTTTTGCACAATCAGTAAATGACTTTTTCCAGGACATTACGTCAACTGTTAGGAATAACCACTTGCAATTTTAGGCTTACTAAGAACTTCTGCAGTTATTGCAAAGGATTAATTTTACTCCCTTTTGGACAGTTTTAACAGAAATAAAGGATTTTTGCACCAAATTCTATGGAGGTTTCCTGCATTTCATGTATGAACCCTCTTTATTTTTTGTCTCGCTGGTAATAAAAAACACTCTGCTGTTTTTCTTCTTTATGAAACCTGAATACCAAATGTCTTCATTTGCATGAGGGGGACTGTTTCAACAGCAATAAGTCTTAGTGTCCTTGGAGAGAAGGGCCTTATTCAGCATTCAGCAGAGGAACTTGAACTGCCCAAATCTGTCTCATTATATAGGCCATATGCAGTAAGCCATAGTGCCTAACAGCTGCTGGTGTTAGGATTAAGGGGAAAATATTTAATTTGATGCAGAAGCATGCATGTCATGATTTCTGTGGTAGCTTCTGCCTGTTCCCTAGGGTGCCTGCTAGATATATGGCACAACACTGAAATCATTTAATTGTGTCAACAAAATACAGTGATGTTTGTTTAAAATGAAAATTAGTTTTGCAATAAAATTGATTAGTTGACGGTTACTTCACTGTCACTGTGGCTGGCAGATACAAAGACAAAAGGATTTTGTTTAATCTTGGGAGAGGGTGGAGAATTCTGGTGAGACCAGAGCAAATATACAGAATATATATAAACTTGAATTAGTCTTTCCGTTTTAGTAAATCAATAAAACAACAGGGAAGCGTGAAGAATAGCCTGTTTCATCTATTAAAATGAGTTTGTGCTCCTATTCTCACTACCTCGTAAACAAGTGTCTTTGGCATTCTAGTGCCCAGGAGCATCCAAAACAAAAAGACAGAAACAGTTTTCAGTTTGCAGATGTACTGCCAATGACAAAAACAAGGAAAGATGAGAATTGAGCAAGCTGCTTCCCAGAATCTCTAAACTAGATCATTCTAAAATTCCCAGGTGACAGCTCATGTACATGAAGATAAATCTTTGATATCTGCAGTAATGAAGAATGTATTTTACACAGAATGCTAATAAAATGACTTAAGGAAGCAGGTATATCTTTGATTTGAAAAAGGTGACAAATAAAATCAAGTAAGCAAAGCAAACATAATTATATCAATAATGGAAGGTATCCAGGAAGCTTGTTTCTCTCTATCAGGAATCAGATCAGCAATCACAGGCACAGCACTGTGAAAAAATCTGAGTCTTATCATAATACTGAATGAATAGATTTATAATGTTTTCAAATCCATAAGTGTTGACTTGCATTTAGGTAGATAAAGTGGATTCTGGGAAAAGTAATCTACTGAAACAACTCAAATTACTACTGCATTTTACTCCTTTGGGTGTAAACTGTGCACTAGTTCCCCTTCAAGCAATACACTAGCTGTAAAATAAACAGTAACAAGGGTGGAAAAAAGCTTGTAAGAGCAAGGGGAACAGCAAGTGCTATGCTGATAAGAAAGAAAATGCTGCTCAAGAGCATAAATTACTTCTATTGCTTCCTTGAAGAGGCAAATGTCTACATGACACTGGATTCCTCCTTGCTACAGATTAGGTAATGTACACTTTACACACAATTGCTTCTTTGGTCTTGAAGATGTGCACCATTTTTTCATGACAATGCCCTGATAAAAAGTCATAGATGATGGTATTGCATGTGACAATGAAGAGCGAACATGTGTGACAATACAGCTGTTAGGGAGTAAAGGTACACTCAAGAAATGAATTACACTTTGGCTATATCCATAGAAGTCATCATCTGCTCCATTCATGCTTTTAATCCAGCAAGGCTGACAAAGACCAAAAATAATTGCCACATTAAGATGTTTTGTAGTCTGCATGTACTGAATTACTGTTTTAATTCCAGCACCTTGTGGACAGATTACCCATATCATATCTTCTACTCTCGGATCACCACTGTTCTGCCAAACTACTGGATGTTCTCTACAAACTCTATTTAAAGGACGTAACTGATGCATTTTAAGGAGAACTACAAAGATAACATGCAAAGACACTTTGTTCCAGAGCATATGAAAATGTCATGGAGACATGCTTTCTTTTTGTGGTGATCGAGAACATATTTTATGTAATTTTTTTCCACTTCTGCTTCCCCCCCTTCCCTCCCATCTATGGAATCAAATCAGTCACTTTCCTTTCTGTGAAAACTGCCAAGAGATGTCTAAGTAGAAAATATAGTATATTAACTCAGTACTGTATTATTACACATATACATGTTGTCAGCAGACACACAGAAAAACTTTTCTTCAGCTGTTCCTTTACCAGCGCTTTGTTTAAGCTCCAGCTTTCCTTAAAGATGTTTCAAAAAATTCAGTTGCTACAGTAACTAGAATAAAAGAGGGGAGGGAATAAAGCAAACAAATGTTAAATGGGAGAGGGAAAGACAGAAAGCCTCTTGCTGCTGAAGCACAGATTATAAATTAGTGCTGCTATACTGCAGAACAGAACAATTTGGTGGAAGATCATTTTTGCCAGAAATAAAAGCCTAGCCAAGCAACATTTTGAAACATTCCACTACCCTCAGGGTGGAGTCTGGCAAAGGAGTCAAACTGTTTTGCATGTTACCTTTGAAATTTTCTGGTTTTATTTCTTAGCTTGTGCTTTATTGAGATGTAATTCCAAGCACTCATAAAGGCATACTGTTAAAACAGCCATAAATGGTTATTTTATTTACTGTTTGATCACCTCCCCTGTAACCACTGATTTCTTTCTAACTGCTATAACTGTAGTTCCTTGCATTCAAAGTGCTTCCCCAAGGACAACAAAGAGAGCCAATAAATTCAAAAGCAGTAGTGTGAAATGAAATATAATTTTGGTCTTTTATATGCAGCAACCAGCTATACAAAATTTATGTTTTAAGTTGTCAATTAAATAAGCAGCAAGAACTTTTTCTCGGTGACTAAATAGCATCCTAATACTGTCCAATGTTTGGTGACATGGCTCTAATAGGCCACAGAGGTGCAATAAGAATGACTAACAACTGATTGTGGGTTATTTGATTACTACGTCAGCAATGTAGACTAAGCCCCACATATGAATAAAACAACCACAATGGCAATTTGTAAAACTCACGCAAGAAATGAGTTTTAGCATTGTTTACTACCACTTCAGAAGAGAAAGCTGGATTAGGATAATCTTCATATATTACTTACTGTTTGCTTGTGCTTCTCTCTGTCCCCCTTTTCTTTGTTCCTACCTTGCATCAAAGTTCTTGTGTAGGTTATTACACAATCAAGTGATCACAGATTATTTTTAAACATGTATTTTACCGCTGCAGACACAAATTCATTCAAGATTGTAGCTTTGTGATAGGTATTATCTTAATATGGACCAATTAATGGCTCTTGCCCCAAAAGAGATTCATCCTGATAATGTGAAAATTTCAGAAAAGGATCTAATTTTTAATTTTAAATAAATAACCTGTTATTCAAAGACATTTGAATTGGTGTTGCCTATAAACATCAAGTGTTAGTGGAATGTCTTGTCTCCAAGTTAACAAACAATAATTTTTTAACACCAGATCCCTGAGATGAGAAGCTTCAAGATAAGCATACATGAGAGTTGGGGTACAAACCATTTCAGAAAATTAAGATACTGATATTTGTTAAAATGAATGAAAGCCTATTTAATTGCCTGAAACAGTAATATAATATAAAAATTATATTTTATGTGTCCTACCTGAATTTTAGTTACAATTTCTGATTTTCATCAGCATTCTAGTAGGCTGAAATAAAAAATTTCTCAGCACAGAACTCTCTATAAGCGAAGTTCTAACAAAGGAACACAACACAATGCAGACGGAAAGAGGCGTAGATAGCACTCATGAGTAAGACAAAAAAATGTCAGAGAGATCACACCAGCGTAGTGAAACTAGTAGGATTTCTAAGCACAGATATATCAAGCAATACAGGGGTTGTGTATGCAGAAACATTGATAACAGAGGTGCTAGCTCCTGTAAGAAAGAGGAAGACTGTTTAATGATCATTGCATGAACTGCTTTACTAGCAGAGTTCACTTCTCTTATTACACGGAAATACTGATATCATTTTAAAGTACTCTTACTCTAACCTGAGACTTTTCCAGTAAATTATTTAGATTTTAGTCGTATCATTTAATGGTCAAGGAGCAGGTTCGACAAATGGCACAGCCACAGAGTAATTTTTTAAAGGTGTCACTAATATTGCCCTTTAAACATTTCAGTACTGAATCAGTGCTGTGCCTTAGAAAGTGAAAACTATACTGTCCTTGACAACATTACCCCTGCTAAATAATCTTTTTTTCACCCATATCAGTCCATAAAATATTTCTTAGAACTGCTAGTGCCTAATTTTGAAGGAGGCTTTTTTTTTCATTAATCCAAACATTAAAAGAAGATTACCTTCCTATTGTATGTGGAAAGGACATGATACATATAGCATATACCTGACTAAATCAAAATTATTTATTAAAAATTGACATAGGAGAGCCCTACAAAAAGAAACATATTGCAGGAAAAGCTCCAGTTTAGCTTCCAGACAGAACCGAATGAAAAAGACACAAAGAAGCAACAGACAAAAAATGTCTAGAAATTGATTGGCCTTTGAGATTTTTTAAATGTCGGAGCTCTCTGGAGTGTCAGCCCCTTTAATTAACGATTGCAGCAAATTACATTAGGCATTACACCAATAGGATATGCCTGTTTTCTGAAAGCTATGATGGGTGTTTTTGCTAAACATTTGTTGTTTTAAATTCTTTCATGAGTTTTAGATAAAAATAAAATAAAAGTACAACACTTCTGAACTGTTCCCTTCCCCTCCCCTCGTGGACACTTTTCGCAAGCATGTTTTTTTGACATAGGTACACATTAAAGTTTGACCGAGAAGTACTGAGTCCTGCTTTGGTTAGCATTCATGGAACTCATTGTTTCTGGATGAGATAGCCTCAGGAAATCTTGACCTGGATAATCAAATAGGGATTGTATGCCAGAGCACTACAAAATGACTGGTGAAGTACTTGAGCACAGCCCCTGTCCATGCTTCAGAATGAGACACAGGGTACCTCCCAGACTTCTAGAGGTTTGTGTTATCATCCTTTGACTAAAATAGTCTTTTCCACCCTACCATGATGTACTCAGTATTTGCCTTTTTTTCATCCACTCTTCAGGCTGAAAGCAACATTAGATATTATTAAAAACAAATAATGCTAAAGCCTGGGGGGAAGGGAACAGGATAGGACTAAGGTGGCTCCTTAGTAACATTTACTCTGCATTGGTGATTATAATAAAGATTTCCTTTTGACTTTCTACCTGCAAAAATTCCATATTACTGGCTGATCCAAAACCTCAACTAATGTTTAAAAAGAAGAGGCTGTTGAGTAATTTGCAACAACAAAAATATATTCCTAATGAACCTTGAAATGAGACTTCTTACTGAAGCTATTCCTATACCTGAAAAGAAGTTCCAGTAGTTCACACTTCACTGCCTATTGTATGTGGAACATAAACCGATAAAATCCCTGACTAATATATCCTAGAATAAGCCTAGAGTAAATGGATTTTCAAAACGAGTTTATAAATTTGTTCTTAATCATAATATCTCAATTAAGTTGTTATTGTGTTGTGGGCTTTTAAGATATCATGCCACATATTGTATGTATGTCATTCTTTACCATGAAGAAAGCCATAAGGGTCTTAGATTTAGCCCAATTCACTGATTTTATCCACCTTCAATAATATGCTGTCATAAATTCATGTAATTAATATATTCATGTAATTTCAAGTAACTAATCATTTTAAGCACAGTAACCAGGCTCTGGAACATCTTTCAGTATTAGTGGGGCAAGGCACTAGCTACAATGGAATTAGATAAGTTAAAGAAAGGGGTTAGATTATGCGATTGTCTATGATAGCAGGGACCTGGAGTTGGTAACCTGAGAGATTGTTTCTAGGCTGATCTGCTGGAGAAAAGGAAAGATACTGATCACTCGGATTAGTGAAGCAACTTTATCTTAGCAAAAGACTAAGAGCTAAGATCTAGATTCTATCTCAAAGTCATAGCAGGTAAGGTACAGGAAGATTGATAGAAAAGAGGTATCTAAGCCATAGCACAGAGGAAGCTTGCTCATCTTGAAACAGTTCCGTATTCTCCATCTGCCTGAATGCTTTTGCTGATCCTTCCCTTCCCTACCTAAAATGAAGGAAGAAACAGCTGACAAAGTCAAACTGATTTTTTCTTAGTACAATCTTAATTTGGATCTGAACACTAACTGAAGTGTTCATAAAGAAACTTCTGTCTATCTCACACTGAGCCAGAAGACTTAAGTGTTAGATTGATCTAGCTCATGTTTCTTTCACATTGACCTGCTTAAGTTCTGCAAAAGACAGAACATGTTTGCGCAGTGAAGTGGGAAAACAGAGAAGCCACATATAACAGTGGCTCAGCTGTCCTGTGCAACCCACTTCTGGTTCCTGGTGTACTATTACACAACGGAATTGTTATTGACTGTATTTGGTACATCTTCTGTGACAAAGACTAGATACTGAAAATAATACAGTGCTTCGATGTGAATGGTATATTAGCTACTTTGACAAAAGCAAAAGCTAACTTTGCATCCAGCCTCTGAAGAAGAGTTGGAGATTTTCTTCAAAAATCAACTATTGAATCTTATTTTAATAGGCCATCAGAATCTCTGTAGCTTTTTTACTAAACATAAGCCAGAGATCAAGTTCCTAAGAGTCCTAAGAGAGAACAAACACAGAATGAAAGAGAGCAACGTGTTGAAGAAACAAAGGGTTTTGTTATCTACAATAAATGCTTGTCTATAGCCATCTGCTGTGGTTTTGTGTGGTGTGTGTGTCTGATAGCAGAGAGGGTCCACAGTAATGGCTCCTGAAAGTAGCTGCTGAAGGTTTCCCTGGACTCCTGGCAAGGGAAGGGGCTGCAGTGGCGGCCCCTGAGTAACTGCTAGGAGTTCCCCTAGATCCCAGTCTGCTCTGGCAGCAAGGGAGGGGCTACAGTGGTGGCTCCTGTAAGTCACTGCTAAGGTTTCACCCCCACCCCCCTGGCTCCAAGGGGTTTTTTTTTAAGATGTCGTTTCTCTCTCTCAGTATCTTGCTTCTTGTTGTAAATAGTTAATAAATTTGTCTTTTTTTTTTGTTCTTCCCAAGTCGTGTGGGTTTCTTGCCCGTGACCCTAAGTGGTGAGTGAAACCCTCCCTGTCCCTGCCTCAGCCCACCAGGTGTTTAACAAAAACTGTCCCTCTGGCCTTTCTAAACCACAACACCACCATTAACACTAGAACCAGATTTGTTTCCAGTTTTTCCTCTGGAACAGCTGCAGACAAATCTGGGCTGTATGGTGACACCCTGGACTTCAAATGTCCCAGAGCTAGTCACCCTCCAAGCTAGCATTTCAAAGGCTTTTTGTAAGCTTTGAGGATTACCTTTTGCATGCTTATCTAATGTAGATATTATACCACAATATCTTTGGATGTGATGCTTGTGGCTTGTCTCAGGATTGTGTCCAGTTTTTTTCTCAGATACTTAGTGTGCTTCAAGCAGGCCTTCTAGAGTTTGTTTACAGGATAACAGCTTTAAAAAGACCTACTTGGTCAGATCGATGATCCATGTGGCCCAACACTCCGACTCCTCCCTGAGCAAAACAGGAGCCTGATCACTGTCAGCCTTTGCCATCCTGAAATCCCTGCATCCAGATTGCTGTGTAAGGAACATTAGAGAATACATCTCCACCTGGAACGGTAGCTTGTATTTTGAACCTGAATGCCTGAATTTGCCTCACTGCCTTTTGAACCTGTGAAAAATAAGGGACTCACTACAGTAAGTCTTGTTGGATGAATTTATTATAAGGCAAGAGCAAGCAGCACTGGGCAGCACGGGGGATTGCTCCACCACAAACGTGTGCACCCTCTGGCATTGTGTTCAGCCTTCTGTAGAGCTAATTATTACATATTTGTTAGGTTTCTCAATACACCTATACATATGCATTGTTGATCCCAGCTTCACATGCAAATGATGTTTCCTCCCCTCCGGGCAAGTGCAGCATCTTCTGGTGGTGGTCTTCAGGGGTTGTGAAGATGAAGTAAGACGTCTTCCTCACCGTTAAACTTTTTACCTTAGTTCCTTGTGCATGCTTTGTAGGTATTTGACTCCATTCCAGACTGCAACACTGGTCCTAATAGCTGTCCCCGCTTGAGTAATAAATCAGGGGCCAGTACTTGCTCTTATCATGAATTGTTGCCACAGGCCTTCTTTTGTATAACAGCTTACTGATTCCAATCATGTCCTGATTTCTCACAAACCTGCAGATACTCCGTTTCCACAATCTCTGGTAGTGCAAGTTTCAGAAATTCACTTCTAATTGACTACTTTCCGAAGAAGTGTTTTCCTTTTCACCTTTCTTTTCCTATTTTGCCTCCTACTACTTTCACTGAATGTCCCATTGGTCTTGTTTTGTGTGATCTGGTGATCACCTTCTTCGTGCATTTTGTGAACCTCCATAGTATCTTCCCTCAATCTTCTCTTCACTAAACTGAAGATTTCCAGCCTTTCAGCAAATTGCATCCAGTCCTGTTTATTGACAAGACTTCCAGAAAATGTCATCTAGTTCTGGTGACTTACTGATATCTGACTTGCTTATTTATTCTAAAAATTGCTGTATACTTGCATCAAATTTTTCTAGCCCTTCTGACTTACCTGACACAAATAACAGAAACATTTACCCAAACATCCTCAACAGTAGAAACTAATACAAAACAGTCCATATTGCTTCTCTACTTTGTCTTTATCATCCCTGAGTGCCTCTTTCACACTTTTATCATCAAATAGTCCCACTGATTCCCTAGCTAGCTTCGTGCTTTTGATATGAAAGGTTTTTAAGATCAGTTTGAGCATTCTTTTTTCACACTTCAAATTCTTTTACAGCCCTTCTAATTTATGTTCTTCTTCTCATTCAGGCAAGCCTTCCATTTCCTAAAAGTCGGCCTTTTTCCTGTGAGAGTTTCCTTAACTTTCTTAATGTGTTCTGATTGTTAAGAGGTAGGATGTTTGGACCATTTTGTTTTCTTCTTGAATTGTAGCATAGATGTTACCTGGCCTTTTGATATAAAAAATTTTAACAGCCTTCAACCTCTTCATAAATTTCACATTTTTTTGACTGTTCTTTTATGGTTTTTCCCCCCCATCTTTATGTATTTCCCTCTCATGAATTTGAATATTCGTATGCTAGATTTACTTTAATTATTGACACAGTACTTATTACATCCTTCCTGTCCCCAGAGGCACATTGAACACAAGCCAACCTCCAACTTGCAGTTGCATCACTCTGAGTCAGGTGCCCCTTTGCATATCCTAGCTTTTTCCCAATTCTCCCTTCTCATTCAAAATTTTGATCTATAACACTTTTCGCTTTCATTACCTGTCTCCATTACGATTAAGTTTTGGGCCATGGTCCCCTTGCAATTTCTCTCCTTCAGAGAAATTCCCCAGTTCCTAATATACCTGTAACCCTCATATCTACATCATTGCTTCATTCACACATTTAGGAGTCAAATCTCTGTCTAGTCCTCAGGTCTTGAACAAAGAGCTGGCAAGATTTCAAAAAATGCCATCATTGAGGTGTTAGTTTTTGCTTTCCTACCTAGAAGCCTGTCATGGTTTATAAAGCCACAGAGACAGTTTTTGCTAAACACCTGGTGGGCTGAGGCAGGGACATGGAGGGTCTCACTCACGACTTAGGGTCACGGGCAAGAAACCAACACGACTTGGGAAGAACAAGAAACAACTGAATTTATTAACTATTTACAACAAGAAGCAGGATATTGAAAGAGAGAAACCACATCTTAAAAAGGCACTTCTCCCCCACCCCTCCCTTCTTCCCAAAGGCTTTGTCCTGTACCTTCTCCCCCCG
>NW_010113028.1:66789-84335 GCF_000699245.1 Pterocles gutturalis | reverse complement strand
AGCCCCAAAACAGCCTACCCCACCACCTACACCGTGCCCATGGAGCTGATGAAGAGGGAGAGGACAGCGACAGCGTCACCAGTGCCCAGCCCGCACGGCAGCCCCCAGCTCCTCCGCCGGCCGGGAGCGCCGGGGGACGGCAACCTGGCACCCACCGGACCCAGTTTCCCTGCCCAGATCTCCCCGTTCCCGAAGCTCAGCAGGCGCACCGGGCCCCCCGTCATCGTCTCCACCATTGCTTCGCCTGAACCAAGTAATTTCTGAAGGCTTTTAGCCCGTACGGTAGTTTAGAACTGCCTTGTTGTTGCTTACTTTACCCCCCCAAAAAAAACCCACAGTCAAATATATTGGGGTTTCATGCCTAAATATTAGACACTTTCCTGTTTAGGAAAGGACGTGAAGGGGGTTTCTTTGCAGGGCTGTGCTGGCTACGCAGAGCTAAAGATGCTGGTTCTCTCTCTGTGCTTAAATTCCAAATATTTTCTTTGTTTAGCCAACTTCAGTTAAAAGCGAGCGGTATCTCAGATAACGTTCCCAGGGTTAATCTTGCCCGTTGCCGTTATTTGTAGAGAACAGGAGATTAGGTACTGCGCTGGCTGAGCAATTAGGACTACAGGGTTTGCTGCAGATTGACTTTTTACCGCTGTTATCAGGTGCAAATGTGTTCCTCGGAGGAAATGGTTAGCGTTGTTTTGACTAAATTCATCAGATAGCTAATGGTGTTATTCGAGAATCGACTTACCTTTGGCCGTTACCTAAGTCTTTTCTTCTTATTATTAATTTGCTGTTTTATCAGGCATACAAAATAAACCCCTTGATTTCCTTCTAGGGATGCCTGGAAGTGAAGTGATATAGCTGTTAAAGTAATAGGTCTGTGCTTAAAACTAAAAGCCTGTCATTAAGCACTAGAACAATAAAAATGAATGGTGGCTCCTCATCTTCCCATCCCCTTCTAGAAGTGCTCAGGCCGTTGGCTGCTCCGATGTGAAGCTGGATAAGCTGAGCAGGCTCCACTCCTGCCCTTTGGAGATCGATATGGATGATAACACTCAGAGCCTGACAGAAACAAACCCCCAAAACCACATGCTAAGTACGAGGAAATCGGGCAAATCCGTTCATTTGCGGCTTGACTTGTTTAAAAAGTGGGGAAAGAAATCCCTTGAAGTGGTTTGGGTTTTTTTTTTTTTTTTTCTGGTAGTGACCCTGAGAGCAGGGAATTTTATCCCTGCTTCGGTTTTTGTTCAGCTGAACTCCCATGCAAACGAGTCTCCAACAATGTGCTGTACCAGCGTACGCGCACAAAGCTTTACTAAAAGGAGACCATTTATAGACATAGAGCCGGTGCCAAACTGGTGATGCCATTCCCCAGGAATCTAAATAAAGAGTGATTTTGTGAGTGGAAATGATAAAGTTGTCAAAATGCAGACGCTTGGCGCACCCCTTTCCCTGGCTTACCATAATTACACAGCTAGGACATAGCTGCCGTTTCTTTCACGCTTTTACATCCTTTCTGTAGCTGGTGTAATGTATTGATTTCTAAAAAATGCTGAAATATTAGGCAACACGCTTTGTGTTGACATGGATCAGATGTGAAAGTAGTACATCCAGGCAGTATTTTTAAATAAACAATTTCCCAAAGCCTGGAGGGAAGGGAAAAAAAAAAAAACAAGATGAACTGGCATAATGCAGGGAACGCAAATACGTTCATTTATTTCCCGTACATCTGATTGAGCCGGTCGGTACCGACGCAGTGAAAGCCCTGGGGTGAAGGACGGCCAGCACACGTTGCGAGCGGTCCCCTCCGCCACGAGAAATGGACCCCTCCTTCCATGTATCTTATATATAAACTGCAAACTCTGTTCTCTAAAAATAGAGATATTATTCCTTCCCTTCAAAAGAATTACCAGTGCACAGCGAGAGCAAGCCAGCAGTGTTTCTGTGCTGCTGAGCTCTTTCTCACCACCCAACCCTCTCTTTTTTTTTTCTTTTTTTTTTTTTTTGCCTACGACCAACTCATTTGCATGAGGATGACATTTGTTGCTCCAGTAATTTCATCTGATAATGGCCAGCTTGCAAAGCGGATCTGAAAACATATTCCTTAATTATGTGTTGCTAAGCAACAAGAGGGTTTGGCCATAATCACAGAAAGATTATCTTCTCATTGAAGTCCCTGAAAGGTTTAGCTGAAGTAGGACCTGTGAAATTGTCTTCTTTTTTATTTATCTCCCCTTTTTATTTTCCAAATAGCCTGAGAGCTTTTCTTCCTGTTAAACTATATTTTTAAAAGTAGAAGCCAAGGTAAGACACATGGCAAACGGAAGGAGCTGGATGAAAAACGGTCGGCGTGGCGGTTTGTAGAGGTTTGGGCTGTGTTGAGGAATTACTCTTTAAGGAACACCATTGCTAAGGAGTGTTCACACTTCCAGGCGAGGTGCTAAGTGACTATTACAGATATGTTCAGATGGTTTTAAAACACAGAAACTTGACGAAATCCAGGAAAATGGTATTTGCCAGCAGGAAGAGACAGGGTGCGTTTTCAGGAGCGATGAGCCTTCTCTTGGCTGTAGCTTTGGCTGAGGATACCGGAGTCGCAAGACGAAAGCAAGTTCAGTATTAAACTCTGCCTCTAAACACCTGCGAATATTTTGTGTCGGTGTAGGTTCATGTCTTCTCAGTCAGCAGAAAGTTATAAAAATGTATGTTATAGTCCAGTGCTGTTGTGAAGCTTGTTATGTGGATAGAGGTTTAAAATAGATCGTTTTGCTGATTTTGACATCGTGTCGCACTATGTGTTGGAGCCTTTCTACAGCGAGTTGTTTCTAGATACCCAGTCTGTGATTTTGTGCTGAGCTTTGACACCCCTTGCGGATTCTGCACAGCTACTGTTGACTTCGGAGTTTGAGCAGAGGGCTCACAAGAGGGAGGTGTCTTCTCCTGCCCGCTGTTTCTGAAGGTAGAGACAGTGACCTGGGCAGGGATGCTGGCATGTGCCGCATGCTCGTGGGCTCCTTGCTTCGGTCGGGTTAGATAGGGGGAAATGAGCAAGAAGATTTATGGCTGCAACTTCTTTGTATTTTGCAAAATAATTATTAAGAAGCAGTTAGATAAATTGTCCTTCCTGGAGAAGGTGGCAAACAGGCACCCTAAACTCATCGCTGCGGTGGCAAAGCGAGCGGGGTGGAATAGCCAAGAGCGACGCTTTGGGAGCCAAGCTGGCTCCCCATCCTGGGAACAACTCCCCAATGCACCAAGTCATCTCAGTGGCAAGCAAGAGAAAAAAAAACCCTGGGAAGTCTGAGCGACAAAAGCGTGTCAGCCGGTGGTCTGCTGGCAGAGAGGGTTTGTGGCCAGCCTTGTGCTGAAGGGGGTGGTGATGCAGGGAAATAAATAGTGTAGGTCAGCAAAGCTGATAAGGGCAAACCGCCTCTAACGGTCACTGATCAGATTACTGGAGCTCCACCTCCGCGTTGTTGCATCTTCGTTATTATGTTTGCTAGTATTTTCATTAGATTACTTGATTTATGTTTTTGTATCCGGTGTTTCAGTCTTAAAGCAGTCGGCTGATAAGAAGTCTTGTATTTTTGTAGCTAGCCTAGACTTTGGCCAAACAAGACGTCAGTCCAGATTTCTGTTTCTGATGAGGAATGGTGATTCATTGCAAATATGTGTTTTATTATACTGTTTAACGCCTCATTGTGATTCTTTTTATTGGTATTTTCCACCCTGTGACAGATTAAAGTTGTGTTAACCATGCCTCAGTTGCAGTCTGAAGCTCTTCACGTGGGCAACCAAAGAGGAGAGGGCACAGTCAGGAGCAAGAGCCTTGATGGTTGTTCAGGGATGGTTAAAATTACCCGTCAAGGATGGTTAAAAGAATTACATCTGTCCATTCTTTTAAAAGGACCGCATTGAAATTTATACTTTTCGATGGGGAGAGAGATTTTAGCAGTGGTATTTCATACATAATATATATTTCATGAGCATTTGTTGATGTTGGTTTATTCTTTGCCCAATGTACCATGGAGCAGACAGTTCAGAAGTCAACTTCAGGTTTTCTTCACTATATTTTCTGTACAGACTCTAGCATGTAATCACAATGTATACATGTAAGGCAGCTCAGTTAACAATCCAGACTGAAACAGCACCAAAGGAAGCTCCGTGTACCGAACAAATCTGCTTTAATTTGCACATTGACCTGACAGACCATAGCAAGTCCTCGGAGCCCTTCCCAGCTAGTGTGCCACTCCAGGTAGAGTAAGTCTGCCCTGCGTTCACTGGGAAAACCAGAGGCTAGTGATTTTTAACTGGGATTGTAATTTCCATACAGAAATACTTGATTGAAATAAGCAGACATGTCTTGCAAGTGTTTGCGGTCCTGATGGTCACAACAGCATTTGCAAGACATCAATATGCAAAATGGTAAGGGTACTAGCTGGAAATACCGGCAGTGAGTTTGGGAAAGCCTTTGAAGGGCTCACAAGGGCTCTCACCAGCCTCTGTTGGGCAGATGAGTGTGCAGATGTGTATCGTGTGTGGATCTTAAAATTGAAGTCATCAGAACTGCTCGTAGGGTAAATGGCCGGAGAACAGCGTGAGAGAGATGGGCTGAAAACTACCTTGATAAAATATCGACTGTCTTGGCCAATATGCACACACAATTCACTGATTGCAGAGGATATGCTTTGAAAAGACTTTTTTAAAGGTTGAAATACACTTTTTAGAATGGTTTTATCAAAAGCAATATAAAGTGTCAAACTCATTGCAGTTGCAATTCATTGACTTTAGTGCCGTGGCAATAAAAATGAATTTGGCCTGTCGGAGGAGAACATGTTGTCAGATGCACAGGTGTTGTCATCTTCAATTTACACTTTCCTTTTACCCACTGTCTGTAGTTCTCTATCATTGTTAGGACTTTCATATATCCAGATCATTCTCTGACTACATTTGCTGACATTTTTTTAGCTTTCTCATAAGGAGTTTCCATAGCTACAAACTTAGTGTTCACAGAGGGGAAAAATTTTAAAGGTTTCTGATCATTATTGTATTAAACATTTTTTATATTTCTTCTCCTTGTCTTTCTCATAGCGTTACGCTACAGACCAGTTTAATGAAAAAGCTGCACGAGTGAATTGTCTGTTATTTTTAAAAGCCAAGTAGGTGCTGAGCTGAATCCTTAAAAAGCAGAAGACCAACATCATTAAGCCACTGATTTAGAATAAATGCTGCAGACGTAGGACATATAATAGTAAGTTTTATATATAGCAACTGGCAGATGAGCGTTTGACTTTCGCACCTAAATAAAACCTGACATTAACAGCATTCTGCTGGCGTTTGGTAAGGAAAGCTAATATTTCATCTCTTCTATCTGCTCTTTCTAGTGTTTTGTTAGAGATAAAATGTTACTTGGGCAGGGGGGGTGGTCACACACGTGATGTTTTCTAGGCAATATTGGTCCCACCTCTCCAGTAGAGGTACTGGGCAGCCATGCCCTGCCCCAGTGCAACTGGGTGCGTCCTTAGGAAGGGTTTGGCCAGAGGTGTGTTTGACAGTGGTGGGACCCTCGCCCTCTGTGCTAGAGCAGCTTTATTTAACGAAACAGGAGGTGTATGAGTGCCCGTGCCTGGCGGGCACGACTGCCAGCGCCCTGTCCGGGGACCTTGCCTTCTGCACTCTCAATCCAATTAGCTGCTCCGGAGCAGATGGAGCGGATTAGTGCCCAGCTTTCCTTCCTCCACCCTCTCCCCCAGTGCAAAGGGTGTTGAGGCCAACAATCGGCTTAAACGTGGGTCCCGTGGCACGACGTAACACAGCCCTAGCGCTGCCTGCGTGGGGCCACCCTGTGCCGCTTTCCGTGTGACACAGCATCCGTGCGAGGCTGCTGGAGTTCAGTTCCCCACCGTGACGGCACCAGATCTCGGGTAGTTTTGGAAGACCTCGACGTAATCTCATTTGCCAGGCATAAAGTTCATTTTTTGTTTGCAAGGAATGTCCTCCCACATCTTGCACATGGAAGTGGAGCAAGCCAAGGAGGTGCTGGGGGAAGAGTGAGAGTACAGGACTCTTCCTGCAGTTCCCAAGAGCATCATAGTCACCAGGAGGAGGGTGGGTTAGGCTCTGTAATCTGAGAGATAAGTAGGTTGTCACTGTAAGAAGGAAACCAGGAGGGTTTACCTGAATGGCTGGAGCCGGTGGAGATCCTCGGTAAATACGATATGAACAGCCATGGTGGCGTTCTCATGTTTTATTTATATACGGAGATACATACACACATGAAAACAGGGAGGAAAATTCCCCAAAATATAGTAACTGTATCAATCATTATCTGTTTGGATCAGTGCTTCTGCAGAGTCTTCATTGTTTGCCAGAAGTGACTTGTTTTGATTATCAAGCAATTTATTATTTCCTAGGCTGTCTACTGACTTGGCAAGTAAATAAGCAGAAGGGACTTTGCTTACCCAGCAAACATGGTGCTAAGTGATAATTTAGGATATGCTTTCAATGAAAAATGTCAGAAGAAGAAGATCAAAAGTGAGGTCCCGGTGAAATGATTGCCATGTGTGTTCCAGATGTGAAGGTGTGTTACCTCCATGCCAAGGAGCCGCATCGGGAGTCGTAGGGTGGTGGGATGCAAGAATCTGATGATGTCCCCTTGACTTCTGTGCTGGTCTTCTTAACCCTGACACATTTCCTGGTGCTTTTTCCAACACTGCAAATCCCTGAGCAGTTTCAAGCTGCCTCCTACACACTCCTTTACTGACTCTATAGACTATCAGCCTTTGCTTTTTGATCTGTTTTGCTGTCTTTGAATTCTTGCTCATGTTGAGCGGACCTGAATAAGAGTGGAAGTTGTCCTCTTACTAACCAAAACCTTTGGCTTAAGATTCTTAAATTTTCGTTTCGTTCTTGTTTGCAGCAGTTGGGGTTGTGTTTCATCCTCAGGGCGAAAAGGTCCAGAAAGCAGAATGGCCGTGACACTGATGCACTCTAACGCAATGTCAGACAACCTGCCGTGCTCTAAATAGTTTTCCTCGTATGGTTCATATTTCTTCAGCAGGGGAAGGTGTTTTCTATATCTGCCATTCATCTGAAAAGCAGAGGCTCCTGCGCAGCAGCGTGGCATCTCCCGTGCTGTGCTCTGGACGGAGGGCAAGCCCTCAGATCATCTCGCTGGCGTATGATAAGCAAGATACAGAGATATATCGTGTGGACTAGCAGCTCCACACTCTGGTTTATATTTTTTACTCCTGTTCCCAAAGCTTGCCTGAGGAAGGCCAGTGAAATTAATATTTCTAATTTTTTAAGAATATCTTGCTGGACAAACAGCTTCCAAAATGGGGCAGTGAGTGAAGTTGTGCTTCCATCTGAATTTTTTTTTTTTTTTGCCGTTGATTTCAATAGAAGAAGGATTTTACCCTCCTGCAAAAGGAACCAGTTCCACATAACTTACTTTTATTGCATTTCTTAAAATAGATCTCCAAAGCCAATGGTTTCTTTAAGCAAGAGAAGCTGTAAATTTCATGCATTGAATGCCTGTGTATTATTAAAAATAACAGGTTATATTTGTCAAATGGATAATGAGTAGGTTTCTTTCTCTGTTTTTCAGTATTTTAATGAGTACAGGAAATGTTTGCTATTTATTTGCTTTCAGATTTTACCGAGGAGCTCTGGAGATAATTGTCAAATTTCTAAGTGTGTATCAATATTTCATGAAGTGCTGTTTTTCCTCTGTACGTTCAGGAGTTTGGTCATTAGCACTGGAGCTTTTATTAACAGGCTGAGGCAAGACATAAAAAGGAACTCCACTGAACACTTGCGAGTTTGCAATTGAAAATTTCCAAAACAAAATTCTAATAGAGTGCTTACGGGTAAAATAAATATCGGTAATGTTGCTGGGTTTCAGATGTTGCATGTGAAATCTGTTGGAGGATTTCTTGCTCGATCTTGGTTTCTGCGGGTTGTGGGTCTGATCCGGAGAACTCCGAGGCTTTACGTGCGTGTGTGTGTGTGTTTGGCCCCGCACCCAGCATTGTACAAACTGGGGTGTTCCTTACAGAGACAGGGTATCCATCCACATCATGCTGTGGGAAAAAAAATTTCCACCTTTCTTAATACCAGCAAATTAAATTCTGCTCCTAATGAACAGATAAGCCAGTCCCACTAGCTCATTGTGATGCTCTCAAGAAAAATAGCTCAAAAGATGAAAATTATTTGTAGATATGGACCGATTGTGCTCTGCTGTAGAGAGGGTGTGGTACAAAAGTATTTGATAAACTATTTTGGTTTTTTGGCCATTCTGAATGGCTGGGTTGCCACGTGTGCTTCATTAGGTACAGCTAAGTGGCAGCTGTGCAAAGAGTAAAAACGGAGGCTTTCAACTTGATGGAGCTCCGCAAAGTCTGGAGCATTAGCGCGGAAATCTGAAAGTGTACAGAGAGCTGGAAGGTGGCTGGAAAGAGCATCCAGGTGTCCTGAAAGAGAAAAAGTGCCTTAGAGTTAGAGGTGATGAAAGCAGAAAGGGAAAAAACCAAAACAAACAAACAAAAAAAAAAGTTTTTGCATCCCTGAGAATGACTTCTAGCTGGAAGTCTAGTTGGGATAATTTTTAAGATTAGTGACACTATGGGCTACAATAAAGCAAAGCAGGTCACTCATGAAGGTTAATGAGAATCGTGGTAGCAGTGGAGGAGGAAGAGAAATGGCAATTGTGCGATGTCGGCAAGAGTTTGTGAAGATAATCCATTTGATTGTGGCTCAGTATTGTAAAGTTCCAGCCTGTAAGCAGGTATTTGAGGGAAGGTAGTGCTCAGGGTGGAAAACAGGTGCTTTGCTAAATAAAAATCACCTTGTGAAGGATTTACAGCTGTGAGAGGTGCGTAGGAGGAATCCAGAGCAGATCCATTCGACTGTCTTGTTCTTCTAAGGTGTTACATGGAAAAGAGGGAGGTTGGGAAGTCGCTAGAAACAACTTTTGTAATTTGTGCACAGTTCTGAAACTGAGTTTCTCCCTCTTGTTTTTAATGGTAGCAGGTGAGCGTTGTCCTGGGAAATGCAAAGGGAAGTCCATCCTCCGCTGCCTGAGCGGAGGGTGGAGGCAACGCGTAGCCACGGGGTGATGTCCTTAGCGGTGGCGCAGAGAGACGAGTGATGCTGAGAAAAGCAAGCTCGCCCGTTTGTTACCTACGCACGTGCCTTCGTGTGCAGCTGGCGGGCGGGCTGAGGCAGCGAGAGGGGCAGGATCAGTGGAGAGACTGGTCTTTCGCAGCCATGAAGAAGACGAGCACATCGGGCAGGGACATATGGATGGCAGATCTCACAGAAGGATTGAGAGAAACAACATTGGCTCCTCCAAGGCTCGGTGCTCGAGAGGTTTTGCACAGTGCAGATTGGTGTTACGCAACCGGTTTACAGCATGGGAAGTTGCAGAGCACTTAGGGAGAGCCAAGGGAGATGCTCCAGCGTTCTCCCAGCGGGACAGAGCTGCTTCTGCTCCAGGAAGGAAGAGGCGTCAGATGCCAGTAAGGGAGAGTGCTGCTTTAACTCCTTCTCAAAAGCCTCTCGCACTCCTCCCAGAGCCCTCAGGCTCCAGAGCAGCAGCTGTACTCGAGCAGATAAGCAGTTTGCAATGCAATTCCTGCCTTGTTTTCTGCAGTCTTATGGTTTGCTCCCTGCACCAGGTGCCGGGAGGGCATAAATTCCTCTCCAGTGTCCCCTGTAATGAGGATCTGGCCGTATTCTGTGTCCTGGGGAATCTCCCATTTCCTTTACTCCCACTCTGGGAAGTTATTAGGCATGCTGTGTTAATGTGCCTCTTGCCTAGTTGTTTGTTTAATCCCTTCATAAGGCGCATGGCCAAAGCATCGCAGTACTGAACAAGAGCTACGTACTAAGAACTGCCGGACAGTCCAGCCAGCAGCCAGGCTGCGAGCACCGCCGAGCGCAGGCAAGGCTGCCAACTGCCCCACGGAGTCAAAGGGAGCAGCTTTCCTTCGGTGCAAACACATCTGGAGAAATGGGAGAGGAAGGAAGAAGGTAGGAGAGCAGAAGAAAGGGAAAAATACCGGAATCAGCAACAGTAAGCCAAGGAAAATACTGCAGCAGGACGGCCAGTGCCCTGAAGGTAGCTTGTTTCTAGGAAAGTATTCCACGCTTGGGAACACCGCTGCTGGTAACGTTCACAAAATGTTTGTGTTGCAAATTTTTTGTACGCTCCTCCTCTCAAGTTGGCATAGTTACGTGTTTTGTTTGCTTGCCTCTGGCTTCTACCCTTCATGGTGTTAGAAATAACTCTGACTCGAGTCCATCCAGGTACAGCAATGCCGTGTTTCCTAAGTGGGTCCTGAGCCCTTGGGGTCTGAGCAATGTTTTTTAATCCGAATTTGGCAAAATAGCAAGTTAAAATTGTTTTTTTAAAAAAAACGGATTTCCAGATCCAAGATTTCCCTCCACGTCATTTAAGATTAATTTTCTCATAAACAAAGAGTGTAACCTGTGCTTTGCTGCTTTGTGTCAAGCCTCGCGGACCTGCCAGGTGTCAGATGTACAGGAATTTTGCAGGTCTTCCAAGGTGATGGCCGTATTCCTGCCGCAGAAGAGTTAGGGGCAGAGACCCTCTGGGGAGCTGCACCTCTCCCTGTCCAGTTTAGGATGATTCTTTTCCATCTCCTGTGCGAAAGAGGATGGCAAGGATGTCCTCTGAGATTTTCTTTTTGGAGCCACACTTGGAAAACTCAGCCTTCCTGCTGCCATTGCTCTCCAGTCACCCGTCCGCAGACCGCAGCCATGCTCCTCAGCCTCCCGCACATCAGATACCCGCGTTTCGTTTCATTCTGGCAGCTGGTTTGAAGCAGAAAAACACCCTGTGCTCAGCCACACACTACGGCGAGGAGCGTGCGCAGCCCTGGGAGGCCACCGCTTCACGTTCAATTACAGCAAGAGCATCTCAAGTGCACCCCTGGAAATGGTCCACGACCCCTGTTTCTCCTTGGCCGGAGTCGGGGGGTGCTTAGGCGAGGCGTCAGTGTGTTGGTTTGCTGCTGCAGCCAAGAAGCGTTTTCTCCTTCTGCCTTCCCGGGCTCCCCAGTGCACGGCACAGCTGCCTCTTCCCCGGAGCGCGGTTTGGCACCGGCGGGTTGAATTTCCATAGCGGGATGCTCAAATCTTCTCAGCTTCTTTCTGATCGCAGGTGTCAGGTGCTGCTCGGATTGACAGACCCACACAGGGGAAAGCTGCTGTTTCTCTCCCTGCGATTTTTCTTCACTTTTCTCTACATTTACCCATCTCTCTGTCGGGATGTACCCTGTGCTGGCGTGAGAGATGTGCACGGTGTGAAATATCTCTTCGTAGAGAGTTTATTATGCTTTCAGGATGGGTTCAAAACACCCACACTGCCCGTTGCCAAGCCCCAGAGCAGGGCTGAGAAGCCCACTGTGGCTGTACCGACAGCTCTCCTCGGATGCTGCGGAAGCTGGCTTGACTGATGCTCAGAACACGCCTGTAGTCTCGTGGACCACGTGTGGTTGCAGCTCATGACGTGAAATGTTTCGTTGCAGTAGGGTTATCCAAGAGATAGTGACAACTCGTCAAAACTAGACAGCAGTTCTGGTTTTGACATCTTGAGGTCGAAAACTGTCAATTCCGTGATTTTTTACAGTGTCTTAAATCGCCTGGGGAGTGGTTGGAGCCTTGTCAAAATGTAGACCAAGTCGTATTCACAAGCTTGTACTGCTCTGATCCAGCAGCAGGACCGTGTTTGATTTTCAGCCTAATAATTACAAGTGGGTTTGGAGGATGTAGGAGGCTGATCGAGCTGGTTGCTGTTTCCTCCAGAGCTGAGGAGGTTTTTAGTTGCTCTTCGCCTTGGCTGTCTGTAGCATTGTTTTCCTCCTCCTTACGAACACAGCCAAGTTTCTAATGAAGGAAAGCACTCTGCAGCCAGTGTGGCTGTTCATTTCAGTTTGTCCATACCGAAGTTTCCAGCTCCCCGGAAGATTTTAAGTCACTCCTTACTACAGCTGAAGGAAGGCAGGAGCTGTGGCTTAGGGCAGGCTTTTCCCTTAACTCCAAGCGCTGCCGTGTGCAGCTCGTTCGCTTCGTCAAAGCTTCAAATCCACCTCTGGCGATGACAAATACTGCTGAAGTTATTTTTCTCTAGGATTCTTATATTAAAAAAATAATAATTATGAGAAATAAATATCGCTTTGTGCTGGGATTTACCACGTACTGGGCTTTGCACCTGAAAGGATCTAAAAGTCATCGTGCTCTAAGGGAAAGCTGTAGCGAGAAAGGAAAGGGGAGGTGAAGGGTTGCTGCTGGGATTTGGGAAGAGGCTCGTCCTGACTGATGGAAAGGAGACTGGGACTGAGACAGAGAGGCAGCCAGCGCTGGCACAGCTACACCCAGTGAGATTAAGACCAAATTAGAAACTCACTTGTGGGGTTTTATCTCGTCCTTTATATTGTGACATTAATAAATGCAAATCTTTTTTTATCTTAGTTGTTATCCTCTCTTGTATCTTTTATTAAGGGGCGTTGTCCTTACTTTATGCCGCACTGATAACTGTATGAAGAGGATGGAGACACGTTCACACTGTGCAAAAGTACCTGGGTGTGTGGGGAAAGAATATGTGCACTTCTGAACGTCTGCGTGCCAGCTCCTCTTGTCAGCCCTGAGTTGGGCGAGAGTCCTGCAGACAATGCCATGTTAATGCATCACAGTTCAGTGCCTTTGATATTTCACAGCAAAGCACAATAACTTTTTTTTTTTCTCGTTTCGTTTCTGAAGTACACCAAATTTGGAACATATGCACTGCGTCAGGATTAATTGCTCTTGCCAGTCAACCCAGAGGAAACGCTCAGATCAGGGCTGGTCGCTCACCCAGAGGGAACTCTTCGTGTCTGCTACTCTACCTTTGCAGCCCTAGCAACAGCAGCACCTTCTGCTTTTCAAATTCATTGCAGGTTAAAAATAAACTGCAAGACCTAGCCGTTCACACCAGGTCGCTGTGACAGTTACCAGCGCTTTGAGAAAAGCAGCATTTGTTGCAATGCTGTCGGAGCATCCTTGCGGTAAAACCAGGTGCACGGAGGGGCAGTGATGGGTACGTGCAACACGGAGGAGGATTTGCCCACAGCCTACTCTGTACCATCTATCCGGGATGGACCGGGAAGCTGGGGCAGGAGACCACCCTCAGCAGATGGACTCATCGTTGTAGGGACCGCGCTGGGTGGCCAGCATGGGAAAATCCACCCGCAGCCCTGCCTGGCCGTGTGGCTCCAGGGAAGGGAGAGCAGCCAAGGATTTGCACCCGTTGCCCAGGACTCCTGCATGACTTGGCTTCGCTGTGGAGGGCGGTGGTGGCCTGGTGTTCAGTTGGGGTTGGGCTCTCCATCCCAGTAGATCTGCTTTAAATCCTCGATAGGTCCCATATGGAAGGGAGCTCTCTACTAGCCAAAATAAAGACGCTGCAATCTGCCAGAGCTGGTTAAAGCATGTAGTCTGTTACAGGCAGAAAGAAATACGGTTTGGGGTAGAGGATACGAGATCCATTTGCAAGGCATCTGAGCCTGACGCTAAGACATCCTTGCTTTCAACATTGTTGTTGCCAATAGCTTCGCTTGTGCTCAGACCAAAACTATTTCGAGTAGAACATTTGCTCCCTACTTTCTAGCAAGCCTGGTCGCATGGAGAGGGACCTGCTTCACAAGGTCTGCTTCCTCCGAGGAGGAACAAAATAGCTTGGAAATCATTCCCAGACCCCGTGACTGAGATCTGTGTGTCTTCTTGGAGGTGATTTCTCTGTTGACAGCAACTTCTATCGAGTTTCTGCAGAAGAATTTCTTTTTTTTCCTCTGGAAGGAAGAGGGTATCAGGGAAACAAATGGGCACAGAATTTGTCTGCTTGCAGAGAGAGGACAAGCGGGTCAAGGAAGGTTGCGCTGAGAATCAGGGAGAGGTTTGGGAAGATTCTTACTGAAATCAGTACCACTCAGTGGAAAGGGCTTTGGGGGTAGTTATGAAGCCACCTCTGTATTCTTAAGAAAATCAGCTGGCCACGTGTTACAGATCTTTTGCCATGTGGTCTGTGCCTCTTGGTTACAGCCAGCGGGCTGGTTTCGTGTCAGTGGCAGCTGAGGGGCTTTGGGATCCCTTAGGACACAAGATCGCTGTTGCTGCAGGAGCCTCTTTTTTTCAAGGTGCCGGGGAGTTTCCTCAGCCCGCTCGGTTCGTTTGATGTGTTTTGTAATCGGTATGATGTAATCAATTGTATAAATCTGTAGGCAGGGCTGTGATGCGTCAGCGTCCATCTTTGCCAACTGCTTTCTACTGCAAGGCAGGAAACTTGGTCAGTTTTCTGAAACTTTGGTGCAAGACCATCCCTTCCCCACCCATCTCCTTCCCAAGAAGGGAAGGAGATCTGATTAGATCTGATGAGTTCATTTTGCCGTACTTCACTCTTCTGGTGGGTTTGTGGCACAATTTTAAAATTAAAAAAAAAAAAATCAATTAAATCACAATAGGGTATATAACTGCAGCTTTTAGGTTGATAAGTGATGGGTTTTATTGAATTGATAAAATACAGAAAACCATTAGAGGAAAACAACTTACTGCAGTGATATTGTTCAGTGTGATTTACTGTTTTATAACTGTAGGCAAATTTGAAATATTTTTCACTATCTTCAGTACACATTATTAGATAAACCTATAGCATGTATTCACCTACATCAGCATTGTCTTTCTTCTCTGGTGGTGAACAGACTAAAAATGAAGACATTTTCAGCCCATTATAGTTTAACGTGGTTTCAAGAGCAGTCAGTTTCTCTACAATTTGGATTTTATTTGTCACTTAATGTGCTGAGGATGTCTGTAGGAGATGCCTTCCAGCAGCCGCGGGAGCTGCAGTGTAGCTGTCTTTTGTATGCAGAAGAAAATAAGACATCTTAAAGAAAATAAGACATTTTAAAGAAAATAAGACATCTTAACTATGAAGATTATTGGCCAAAATGTCAGCTCCCAAAAACCAGTGCGAACATAGAGATCCTTGCAGGAGCAATTTATTCCAGCATCCTGATCTCCCTCCTTTAGTTTGTGTTGTGTTGCTGAGGTTGCCCCCATGAGAAGAGCCGTGCATCAGAGCTGGGGGAGGCAAGGACATGGCTGCCCCATGCTTGGGTGACATCGTTGGTGTCCCAAGCTGTGACCAAATGAGTGTGGTGACCTTTGGGGGCTGCTGGGACACAACCTGGGGCCGGGACAAGGCAGGGCTGCAGTGCTATGGCCCCTTCCCGATGTGGTGGGAGGGTAGGAAGGAGGCACCCGTGGTGCTCCAGGGTGGTGGTTGGAGACCTCCATGCGGCCCCGCGTGGTCGGGGGAGAGGTGGGTGTTGATCTACCGTAGCACAGGAATAGCTCATCGTTCTTGGAATCGAAAAATAAGGATCTGCCAATGTGCTATCTAGATTAATGAAGATGAACTGTGCTGTATAAATCCATCAAAAGCATGATTGTGCCGTTATCCCTTGGGCTCCTCTGGCTCACAAGGAGAAAAGGTTGATTTGTATTTGTAGATGACGTTGCTTGCTCTGCCAATGTTCATTTTTGTTTTATTACAAAACCCGGGGAGCGTGTCTTTCTTTTGCTCAAAGATGTAAGAGATTAGCAAGGATTTTTCTAGATTATCATAGTTTAAATAGCTCTGCTTTAAGATACATTTTTCATCTATGATGATTTGGGAGAGCTTTTGATGCTATTTTAAACACTGGTGCTAAATTAGGGAGGTTGTAGCCTCTATTAGTCAAGGAGCTGTGCAGTATTTGGACGTTGAAGGTGGTTTCCATGAAACAGAAGGCACTTGCGTGCAGCTGACTGAGCTGAGTGCCCTCTGGCTGGTGTGGGAGAGGTGGAGAAGAAGCAGCTACAAGGGTAAGATTTGCAAAATGATGAAACTTTAACCTAGCCTTGACTTGAGCCCACCTTGGGAGCGCAGGAAAAACCCACGTGGAAACCCTCCATGAGTTTGTGGCCTTGGATTATCACTCATCAGAGGAGAATGGTTTTAGGGTCAGGGATGAGAAAAAATGTTAGGCTATGTTCTCACCCATTCTAGTGTGTGTTGCTCATCCAGAGCCCCAGAATAACCTGTGTGTAAAGCTCTAGAGGAGTTTATTTCATCCTCCAAAAGCCTTGAGAGAGACAAGGAGGCCAGGTGAGGTGGCCAGAGGCACCATGATTTTGAGCCCAGTCTTTACTCAGAGCCTCCTTCCACTGTAGCAAAAGAAATCTCATCTCTGATGTTATTTTAGAACATTTGGAAGAGTTTCGGGTTGTTCTGGCTACACTGAGGTCCCCATGCAGCCCCCCCAGACCTGCAGCCTGTGTTTTGCAGCAAGGCAGGGATGCCAGAGGCCAGGAAAAGCCTGATAAAGGGAGAAAATACAGAACGTGAAAGTTAATCATTAAACTTTTTCTGTTATCTTTATACAGGCAGGAAAACTGAAGGTAGGCAAGGTTTGCAGGGAGAGATAGTAACTTTTATTAGACTAACTTGTATAGTTGGAAAAACACATGGGCTTTTGGGACCACATGCTTTTCTTCAGATCTCCACAATTGCACATTACATTAAAAATAAAATCCATTTAATTTTCCAAAGGTTTAATGGATATTTGAAAGAAGTGAATTTAAAAGCAACTCACCAAAAAAAAAAAACAAAAAACTCATTTGGTTTAATTGGATTTGGATATTTTAAGAAAGATTTAATACTCCTGAATTACAAAATTTTTTTCTGTCTTGAAGTTTACTAGTAGCAACCTGAGATCTGTATGCATGGAGTCAAAATTTCGACATGCAGTCTCCAAAGTGTGTTCTTTTGTGCACCTGAGAAGTCTTTGTAAGTGTATGGACATGCTCTTATTTCTCTCTGAAACACTTACAATGCCCTTCTGCAACTTCAGGATGCTCTCAGCGTACAGCAATTATTAGTGAGCAGCTCTACAAAGGCACAAAGTCAGGAGGTTTGAAAAGGGTGAATTTAAAACACAGAGATTTCTCTGCCCTGAACACCGCTTTTTTCCCTTATTCTAAAAAAAACCCCATTATTAAATTACAATATTGTAAGATTCAGGCGTTTGCTACAAATCAGTATATTGTTATTAATCAGTGTACTTTCTATGTGACAGGAGATAAGATGCTATTATTAATAACATTTCCAGCGAGAGGTTTTGTACGTTCACCCTGACCTCATGAAATCTTCAGCTTACAATCCAGTTTTGTGTTGAGTTTTTCTTTTTTTCTTTTTGGAGTGCCTTTTTATATATGTATATATATATATATAACCTCCTACATCGCCCAGTACTTCAATTTATAATTCCCTCAGTCTGGCTTAGCCCCAGCTGTGTTAATGCACAGCTGGAGGGCACAGATAGCTCAAAAGGACTCTATTGTGTGGCATCTCTCAAATCTTTTTTTTTTTTCAGAGAAGTTGGATAAAGAGATGGAGGTTTCTTGGGGGGGGCGGGGTTTATGGGTTGGTTTTATTTCCAGCTGGGTGAGCA
>NW_010113028.1:66414-66703 GCF_000699245.1 Pterocles gutturalis | reverse complement strand
TCCTCTGGGAAGGTGGCTGCAAGCACGGTGTGGGACCCTTCTTCGTTTTACTGGTGTGTCTGGGGAGACAGCTTTATGATGATATTAAAAATAAGCAAATAAATTAGTTAAGGAACATTGATTGAAACATACTTTTCCTAGGACATTACACATAGAGCTCTGTCTTGATGCAATCACGACCAGCAAATTCTCCGTAGAACCAATCTTTTCCAATATGTAGTTAAAAAAAAAAAAAGGAAAATATTGACGTTCCATAAGATTCAGAAAGTATAACCCAAGGGGAAGGTGA
>NW_010113028.1:60108-66361 GCF_000699245.1 Pterocles gutturalis | reverse complement strand
GGGGGGGGGGGTCAAGAAAGGACCCCCTCTTTTTGGGGAAGCTCCTGCCCGAGCCAGGGCTGCGCTCGGGTGCTGCAGAAGTTGTGGAGCGCAGATTTCATTTGCCAGCCCGTGGGGAGCAGGTGGGTTTTGGTGGTTGCTGACAAGTTTTGTTTGCTGTGTTTTTATGGTTCTGGGCTGCTTTAAATGTCAACAGGAATTCAACGTGTGCCCTTTTTTTTTTTTTCTTCCCAGTGTAACCATGACAAAATCCCATGATATACTTGTAAAGCAGTAGTTGTAAAAGTAAATCAGCTTTAACAGCAAGTAGGTTGTAGTTAAGTGCTTTCAAATGTTAGCATTTAGGGTTTTTTTTTCGCTTAGTTCTGCTCCTGTGCTGCGGGGAAGTGAGGGTGTTTATCTTGGGGAAATGAGTGGGATTTGCAGGGATTCTGCACCTCCCAAGACCTTTCAGGGTTATTCCCTCATTCGTATGTTTCCATTTTGCCATCCTTTCTGCACTTAACAGGATTGGCCTCAAAAAACTACAGGAAAGCACCGGGTGTTCTGGGTAAAAAATTGGGATAGGGAAAGTTTTTTTTAAAAAAAGTGAAGGAAGAAACTGGGGAGACAAAAGCAGGAGCCCTGTACAGGCTGGGAACGTGCGGCAGAAGAGCCGGTGGCGGTGGCTCGGTTTCCTCTCCACGCTGAGGTTTCCATCGTTTGATCTTTGCCGTGGAAGTGGGGAGGGGATCTGAGAGCGGGGACGCGGCCAGGAGTCACGATAGGAAGGGAGAATGTCATCAAAGGCCCAGTGCCCTCGGCAGAAACATTCTACGTGTCCGCTTTCGGTCTCCAGAAGGGATGACCTTGCAGCAGGGTCGCTGAACAGACGGTTCCAGCTGGGCTTGTGTGCTTGGCAAGTGCCCAGGAGCTATTTTAAGTGGTCTTACAAGGGACCAGGCCTTGGCAAGACCTGTAGGGTTTGGAATGAGCTCACCATCTTTCTTCTTTTAGTAGCTAGCGAGCATCACTCAAGCTGTGGAAGAGCTGCCGGGAACGTTCACAGTGTGTCCGACAGGGCTCAGGGACAACCTCGTGCTTCTCTTTCTGCTGGTGAAAGGCATCACTCGCTGCCCACGGCTTGAGAGTTTTGCACCATTTATCACTTTGAATGAAGACACCAGAGATGTCCAGGTAGACTTCAGGGATTGAAACCATCCCTCACCCCAAGCCAGGGCTTTGGATGCTCCCTGGGTGGTCACAGCTCCTGCCACAGCCCACGACCCGTCTGTGGCATTTGCAGGAGGAACCGAGGCAGCTACCAGCACTTTCTGGCATTTTGCACTTGGATAAAGGTGCCTTAGGAGAGGCTCTTGAAGTCAAGCTGGGCTCTCACTGAAGGCTTCTGCAATGTCTTTTTTTTGAGTAAAGTCTGGGCTGGTAGATCCTCAGTGGGTTGTTCTCCCTTCTTGCTGCAAACAAACGACTTGAGATGGCAACCTCTCTCGCTTCCCAAAAGCTGAATCCAAGCACTTGCCTTGATAGATTACTTTTTTTTTTTTTTTTCATCTGAGGGAAATTTCCAAATCTAAAGCATGGGGCTGTCATTTGTCCAGTTGGGCGATAAAACCGAGTTTGCATCCCTCAGTGCTGGTACATGGTCAGCAGCCCCGCTGCTGGTCTGGTGGTGGTCTCAGGCAGCTGGGTTTCAGGCTGTCCCCACGCCAGGGCTGTCGCTGCCGGTCGGCAGGCTCATCTTTAGCCTTCATTTTTGCAAATCATCTTCCAAAATGTCTTTAAAGCTTCCAAATCCCTCGAGGTGATTTGAAGTCCAGGCAAGCCTCCTGCCCAGATGGCTCATAGCAGCAGCTCTCCCCTGCGCCCTCATGTAAAGCATCAGCATCGTTCTCCTTGGTTTTATTTATTTTGTCTTTAAAAAAAAAAAAAAAAAAAAAAACAATGAAAGCTGTCCATTTCCTGAAGCAGCTTGTTTGGTTGTTACTGCCGTAGTTAGTTTCCATTTGGATAGAAGTGAGAAGACATGGATAAAGAGGACAGGAAGGGACCCAAAGAAGAGCTGGCGTGGGATGTCGTCCCTCCTGGGTGATGCTGTATGGCTGGGTTGTGTGTCTCAGGTGAGTGTTGCACGTATGAAACATAAGGGATGGTTTGAGAGCCTGTATGGTGTCTGAATCCTAGAATCACAGAATAGTTTGGGTTGGAAGGGACCTTCAACGATCATCTAGTCCAACCCTCCTGCAGCGAGCAGGGACAACAAAACCACAGCACAAACCCTAACTGGCATTTTCCCATTTTTCCAATCCCTCTTAAAAAAAAAAGTGAATACAGGAAACTGAGCTCCTCTGAGCATGCATTTTTTCTTCCAAGTGCTTCTTTTAGCTTTCTTGGTAGCATCCCTCACCGCCCCATATGGCCTCTCTCACCTGCTCTGCCGTCTCCTTTGCGTGCCCTGGCAGCACCCTCTGCCTCCCTGGGGTCACCATCCCGTCCATCTGTCCCCTGCTTCTCGGGGTCCCTGGCCAGCCCTTGGGGCCAGCGCATCCCTCGGGCAGCCCCTGTCTCCCGTCGCCTTGTGTGGCCGTTAGGATTTTTGCTCTCAGACTTTGTGAGACGTTCCTGTTAACCCACGTGCGAGCTGGGGTGGAAAGTCACAGATTGGTGTTTGTAGACACGGATTGACCCACGTGGCAGCCTGGGAATAACCAAAACACCAACCATTTGATATGGCAGGTATAAAGCAGAGGCTACATGCCTGGGAATAACCAAAACACCAACCATTCGATATGGCAGGTATAAAGCAGAGGCTGGGTATTACTATTAAATTTCTTTTTTATTGTATTACACCAGTTTATATACTTGCAGCTGTATCTGGATGAGATTTAGTTCAGTCCTGAGATTTATTTCATAGCAGAGAAAATTCCGAATTTTGCAAAGCTTGTGCTTGGCTTTCCTGCCCCAAGAGTGCATCCCCGTGGCATGAGGTTACATGTATCGTGGTGCTTTAATGGGGGTACGCAAAAGGAGGTGCAGAGGTGTATCTGTTTCTAGTGTGTATCTGCAGGAATTCAAATAAGAGTAAGAAAACACCAGGTATATATCCTGCCCGTGTTTTTACTGAGCATTTCTTTGTGGTTGCTCTCTGCTTCTGTAGTCCAGCTGGGGACTGTAATCATGGTATTTGTATCAGCTAATAAGGATATCGTTTTATATGGGAATTTCCTATGAATTTTAAAAAATACATTCTTAAAGGAGGCCCTGAAAAGTTATCTGAAAGGGAACTGGCAAAAAGCCAGCTCTTAGGTGCTGACAGGAGGAAACGCGCTGGAGGGGTCGGGGGTTTGCACAGGCTCTTCCTGCGGCAGGTACAGGTTGTTTCCTTTCTGGCAGGGACCCTTTGCCCATCTTTCTGGAGCTCTGGAGTTTCTCTGAAGTGTGATTTCCCTTACCAGAGGGGACTGCTGTGGGCTGGAAGTCACCTCTGCTTTGCCGTCGTCCCCCTTCCCCACGGCATGGTTGGGGGCACGGAGCCCATCAGCTCCAGCTGTGTTACGGACATCGGTTCAAAGATGCAGCTTTCCTCCGAACGGGAAGATTTTGCAGTCTTTTCCCTGGTAGGATCCTGACAGTCTCAAAAATGCTTTGCTTTAAAAAAAAAAAAAAAGCATGTCATGATTATTTATGAAAAAGGGATTTGATGTCCCTTTCTAACCTGGCTGTTGTATTGGTGTGGCTTCTGTCTGTACAGTACCAAGTGCCTCCAGAGTATTTGCAATTAGAAATAACAGCAAAAAACAGTTTGGATTTTTTCCCTGATTGCAAGATAAGACTGTGTTGTATTTCATTTTTTGCATACACGTTTGTTTTGAGAAGCATTTATTACCAGGAAAAGTGAAAGAAAGAGCATCACTTGTGAGTATGCAGAGCAGGGTGGTCCTCTCGGTCCTGCAGCATCCCAGTGCTTTCCAGAAACATCCCCATCCTCATCGGAATTTTCCTTCAGTGCTTGTTTGGTGGCATCTTACACCTTTCTGCTTGCAAGTGACACTGCTACAGCTTGAAACCACCACCCCATGTGCTATCTGAGGTCCACAGAGGGTTCCCCTCCATGGGGCAGGATTAGTGCTGGTTTTACAGCTCCTGGAGAGGGTGAACCAGGGCCACCGAGGAGTGGGGACCCCTGAGCCCCCTCGGAAAGGCGCTGCAGGACCTTGGCTTTCTGGTTTGTAGAGCAGGGACAGAAAACTCTAGCAGATTTGGAGCACCTAAGCAATGGCAATGTAAGTTCAAGAGAAAGATGTGCCCAAGTCCCCTTGTCTTGTACTCAGATTTTCAGGAGGTGACAGGTCTTTTGATGTTTGTTCCAAGTCAGTACCAGCTTTGGGAAATAACCCTTTGTTCTCCTTATTCCTGACCCCATGCTCCAATCCCAGGACTCAGCTGGGCATCCAGAGGCATCTAACGGGGTCATCAGGACCCCAAATTGCTGCCTGGTTCTCCTGGGTGTATCCCTTGGACCAGCTCTGGGTGGTCCAGACCCCCCAGGTCTGCGGAGGGGAGGGATGGTGCTGGTTGAACCAGCAGGATGGTGATGGAGAACCACAGGTCTGATTTCCCCGTGTGCTGCATTTCTCATGGGGTAGAGCATAGCAGCCAGTGGCACCGCCGCACCGGCAGTGCTCTGGTTTGGTTTTGGCTGAAAATCAGGTTGGATCCCAGGTGGTTTGCACAAGGGCTGCGTAGATCCCTCTGTGAACTGACTTGCACCACGCTTGCACCTGGGAACGGTAAATCGTGAGATGTGGTGCTAAGGGTAGTAAATTGGGAGGGCGATGATGATTTTTTTTTTCTTATTTCTTAGATGAGGATTGTCTCTAGCTGTTGCAGCTGGCAATGATGATGGCGACTGGAAAGATTAAAAACCAGCAGCTCCCAGCGGCATTTCCCCACGCTCTGTGAGGGTGTGGGGTTGGGACGGTGACAGTACAGGGCTGCGTGGGACAAACTGGGCAGGACCAGGAGATGAGCATCTCAAGAGAAGACGTGAATCCGTCCAGCGAGCTAGTGTCGTTGCTGATGCTGGAAACCAGTTGGTTTGCACGTCAAGAAAGAGTTTGGCCCTCCATTTCTGGGTGCTGGATGAGATGGGCTCAGCCTTGCTTTCCCCTGGCGCTTTGTGTTTGTTTTCGTGGTGCTAAAGGCTATCGCCCTGTTTCTGGAGCCTCGTTCAATGTGCTCCACATGGAAAAACATGTTTCATTTTTAAGTTAAAAAAAAAAAAAAACCCAAACAAACATAAAACACAGCGTGGCACAGATTAAATCCATTTGAGACGACTTGAAAAAAAAAAAAACCAAAACCCGCCGAATGTGCGAGTCAATAGGAGGAGGGGAGTGGAAGGGGGAAAAAGCAACTGTGACATATACAAACCCTTTAGTGTGCATAGCATAAGATTTTTTGGCTGGCACTCACATGATTTTATTCAAGGGCTGGGAAAGAACTACGATTAGTTAAAAGCTTCGGCAAAGTCTGGAGGGAGTGCTCGGAAGAGTTGGGAGCCGCGCGGAGGTGACCGTAACTCCTCTGGCAATTTCAGACTATTCTTCTGCGGCTCAGGACAAAAGCCTTTTCTTTTCCCTCCGTGTTCAAAGAGACATTTGTCTTGAGATGTTGCAGCTGTGGGCCGCGGGATTGCCTGTTTGAAGATACCCCCTCGTAGACGAAAGGAGAGGCAACGCACTGAAAAGTGGTAGTATTTTCTCGTGTGTGGGTTCCTCCCCCTCTTCCTCCCTCCCTCCTCCTCCACTGCCATGTGTGGGTTTTAATAAGAAGAAGAATGTGGAGGCAACATTTTCCAGGCAAGGGGAAATTTCCTGTTTCTTTTCTGTTTGTTTAATAAAGTGTGTAGTTGAGTGTAAAACTGTAGCTACTTTGTCGCGAGCGGGTAATTCAGGCGAGAGTGGCAGGATCGCTTCTTGATGCACTTTTATATACTGCAAGTGAACATGTTTAAAGCCTTTATTTTTTCCTTTTTTTTTTTTTAATGCTGCGTGGCATAGGCAACTGAGATTAATAAGAATTAGGCAAATGGCTTCTGCTTTTGTTTCGGTGAGATAGTACCAGCCGTCTTGCGGTCACACAAAGGCTGCCATTTAAGCAGGGAGCACTCCCTAATTCTCTTGGCAGGGGTGCCATTGGGATCGGATACAAGTGGGTGGCAAAGGGGAGGAGCGGCAGGAGAGGACAAGAAGGC
>NW_010113028.1:0-60029 GCF_000699245.1 Pterocles gutturalis | reverse complement strand
TTTTAGTTTTTCCTTTTGTTTTCAAAACTTTTTTTTTTTTTTTTTTTTTCCTATTTTTTTTTTTTTTTTTTTTCCATAAACCCTTCCTCCTCTCCCTCTTCCTAACCAAGCTCTCCCTGCAACGCTGGCAAGGGTCCGCAGGCAGCTGAAAATGCCTAAAAAAATACAATTTTTGCCACAAGTTTGCAAGAATGGTTTATCGGCAAAAAAAATCAGCTACAGATGGCAGGGGAGCCGCCAAATTTGGGAGGCTGTCGGGAGGGAGGGCTGGACCCCTGCCTCCTGCCTGCACCCCCCCAGCTTGGTTGGGGACGCAGCAACGGGCTTGGTTGACGCAGCGTCCTACCCCTCGGTGGAGCGAGCCCGGTGGTTTTTGCAGCGCGTGGCAGAGCGAAAGGGTTAACGGCTGCGGTGTTTTATCAGAATTTACGGGGGGGAGTGCCCAGCTGTTGAATTTCTTTCTGATCCGTGGCATACCTCGTTCTCAATGGAGCAAATGGATATCGAACTGAGTTTAGCGTGGCGGTGTCAGCCCAAATGTTTCGCTTTGGATGTGTTTGTGCAGGAGGTAGGACGGGGAAGAATAGACACAGGGTGGTGGAGAGGCAACGAGAGAGGCAGGCAACGAAAACATTCCCTGGGTTAAGTTGCAAACCTGCCACTAGTTTTTATTAAAACGTAATTTCTATAAATGATGTACTTCATCTCGTATCGATTTGCTTCAAAACTCTCTTGGTCAAGCTGAAGTAGATTCCCTCATCGAAGCAGGAGAAATGGGAGACATTCCTCTGAATACCTCGTGGTTACCAGCCAGCATTCATCCTCGGCGACCGCACTTTTGTGCGCCGGCGAGGGTGACATGCCTAAGAAGCCTGTGTCATCATGCACAATTACAGCCCTAATCCCCAGCAAAGACACAGATGCTGGTTAAAGAAAAAAAAAAAAAAAAAACAAAAAAAAAACAACCTGTGTTTCGTTTGACTTTCAAAGAAGCTTATGTAATGGCAGCATAATAAAACCGTTATTTTAGGGCTCAGATTAAATGTCCGAGTTTCAGATAACCCGTGGCTTCGTCTTCCGTGTGCCTGCTGCCCTGTCTGAGGATGGTCCTGGTGGTCCCCGGTGGGCACTGAGCCCCGAGCTCAGCTTGCCCAGAGGCTGCATGGCGTGGGGACAGGGCCAGTGGCCACCGGGGCTGGGACCACCACAGCCACCCCATCCCTGCATCAGATTCCTTTTTACTTACAGTTGGGGTGTGAGGGTGATAGGTGATGCTCTAAGCCTTGGGGATCATACGCGTTTAGTAAGCGTTTAAATCAGTGTTATAATGCACTCTCTCGTTAACCCGAGCAAATAATCTAGCTGCGGTGTGGTGGTTCACGTAAGGATTGTGTAAGCGCTCTGAGATTTGGCCATGTTTTTATTCTTGCTTATCTGCTTATGGCAAGCTTCTTTCGGTTATCTAAATCGTCTCAGCACTCTACCCTGCCTACTGCCACAGTTGCACTCCCATCTGGATGCAGTGCATGTATTATTTCCAGTACGTACTAACGGAGATCTCGGTAGGAAGGATGGAGAGAAGGACCTATTCCAAAAACATCCATGTGTAATGCTGAAAATCCTCCGGCAGGTCTGCTGGGTTGGTTGGTATTGAATAAACCAGGAACAGAGCGCCGTTAAACCCCCTCCATTAAACCTGCCTGTTTCCACGGGGTTAATTTTTCACATGGAAAATAAGTGTAAGGGCGTGCTACCCCATGTTTCATACACAGAAGCGCAGATCCTTCCCCGAGGCGATGCTCTCGGTGCCGGCGCAGTCTGGAAAGCATCGCTTTGGCCTGCAGCGCCCGCGTCTGTCACATCCGCATCAGCTGGTAGAGATCCTGCTAATACTTCAATCTGGACAAAGAGGCACATTTAATTTTCCCTTTAAAAAAAAAAAAAAATCAGTATGTTGCTCTTCTCATTAGCTTCCTTCCCTCATTGTTGTTTTTCTGGCGCGTGGGGTGACAGTGACACTGTTCCTGGAGTTGACCGCAGTCCAGAGGGCTGGAGCGGTACCCAGCCCTGCACACAAGGGCCAGTGAAGGACCCTCCTGCTCTTGGCTTTCATCTGACTTCCTCAAACAGTGCCCCAGACAGCAGCAATTGGTCTGTAATACTCCATGGGAAATGCTTGACCCTGCAAAACACCCAAAAACAACTCCACGGAGTTACCCCCGGCAAGCCTGTCCCAGCATCAGCAGCTTCACCGGGATGAAGCAGTGATGGCTCTGATGTGGCAGGGGAAGATGCTCTTACCCAGCAGCTGAAGGCATTTTCTGTGTCCCTTAGCCCCTCAGCAAAAGGATTGCCCAACTGCTGTGCTTAAAGGGGAGAGAGATGTTGGCTGGTGGTCCTGGAAGGTTCTTGTGCAGAAAGGGGGCTTTGGTAAGGAGGGGGGCTGCTCTGAGGCTGCTTGAGAGGGGGTTTGATGGTTCAAACCCTCCAGATCTGACCATCTCGTGGTGTGGCAGCAGAAGTAAAACTCCACTTTGTGCCCAGAGCACCTCCTCCCCTACCTGGGCTTTTTCCAGAAACCACCTGGGTTCCCAAAAAAAAGCCAGTGAGATATTTTGTACAGTCCTAATGTAATGAATGCCGTTACAGAGCGGTAAAGGGGGGTGTAGAAATTTCTAAGTGACTTAGAATCATAGAATCAGGGGATGGTTTGGGTTGGAAGGGACCTTAAAGATCATCCAGTGCCCCCCCCTGCCATGGGCAGGGACACTCCCATTAGCCCAGGTTGCCCAAAGCCTCATCCAGCCTGGCCTTGAACCCCTCCAGGGATGGGGCATCCACAGCTTCTCTGGGCAACCTGGGCCACTGCCTCACCCCCCGCACAGGAAAACATTTCTTCCTTGTCCAAAAATGAACCGGTTAATCCCCAGCAGAGCAATAAGTAGGATATAAAAATCAGGCTTCTGCAGCCCTTGGTGGTGATCGCTCCTTCCCTCACCTCTGCCTGGAGAAATGTGAAATGAGAAAAAAGCAGCACAGCTGAACAGATCCCTGAATCCACGTATTTTCAAGGGAGCAGCCCAGGGCGAGGTGTGAGCGTGCGAAGAGCGGAGTCCTCTCTTCCTTGGTGTCCAGGAGCAGCGTCTGCAGCCATTTCATCCTGTCCATGCCCGTCCTCCACCCTGGCTGCAGCCGCGCATCCCAGAGCATCCTGCGAGATGTAGGGACAGACTGGGTTTGGTTTTACAAAGTAAGCTGAGCTCTGCTCGTCCCACCTTGAAGCCTTTTGGTAGAGTTAATGTAACAGAATCTATGTCTGTATGCAAAAGAGCTCTTCGGTGTCCTGTTCTTTCGGTGATTTTCCAGTGATTTTTTTTTTTTTAGTGGGTGTCTGTTTGGACTTGTCTTTCTGAAGTGGTCAAAATAGTAAAATCATTCCTTAAAAAAAAATAGACCAAGTGCCAGCGTATGTCTGTGGAATGAAATCCCGGCCTTCCTGCTGGCAGGGGAATTTTTTTTGGGTTTCACTCCGAAGATGCTGAGGTTGTCCATCCCTGTCCTGGGAGCAAGCCTCGCTGGGTTTTCTCCCCATCTGGGGCAAAAACCACAGCCCTGCTCCCCGGGAGAAAACTGGACCTCGTGCGAAACTTCTCATTGCGTTGCCATCATCCCCCAAAATTTGGTGTGCAAGCTGAAAGCGTGCGCTGCTACTCTCCCTCTCCTCCTTGGTGTAAAAGCCGCTCTCCTCCTCTCGTAGGTATCCGCCCGCAGATCATGAACGGCCCCATGCACCCCCGGCCCCTGGTGGCACTGCTGGACGGCAGGGACTGCACGGTGGAGATGCCCATTCTGAAGGACTTGGCGACGGTTGCGTTCTGTGATGCACAATCAACTCAGGAGATTCACGAGAAGGTAACAGGAGTTGCGAGGAGCCGGGCTGGGGGACAGGGTGCTCTGGTCTCCCTCTTCCAGTTCTTCTCGAGAAAAAAAATGTATAAAGCTGCACTTTGGGTCCATCAGCAGATAACATCAACTGGAGATTAAAAATCAGCAAGCCAAGTGTGATTTTAGGGAAAAAAAAAAAAATAAGTCACCTTATCTCTTAGCATCAGGTTTTTACATCAATATTATTAAAATTTCTCCTTTTTTTTTTGAAGTCTGCTTGCTCGGTGCAGCAGTTACTCTGGGTTTGCTAACACCATCCCGCGATGCAGCCGATGGGTCTCCTTGGGTGCTGGCTGCACCTCGTTTCTCCCTAGAACGGGTGTTTCTGCTTGGAAAAATCAATTAATTTTCAATACTTGTTTTAAAAGCACATTTAGATAACTGCAATGAGGTTTGAAGAGATCAGAAATCATTTCCAGGATCTGGGAAAGAGAACTACAAATTGCATCAGTGATGATTTTTGCAATGTTTTAAATACGAAACGCCGGGGAAGGAGGATGGAGTTTTTATGAGATGCAGAGTCTCGCACAGATCTTTTTAGATACTCTTGAAAACTTACAGGAAAGGTCCATGTGATGAGTGTAACGGGTATTTGTACTTCCAACATACAAACGAAGGTCAAGGAGTTACGAGTGACACACAGTTGTGTTCAAACACAATAGATACCATCTCAAAACCTTTTAAAAGCAGCATTACTGCTGGCTGGAAGCAGATAACCACCTGGAAAAGGGGCCGGGTGAGCGACAGGCTCGGTTTTCCTCTGCCTTGTCTCCCCAAGTGTATCATAATTTTCAGATATCCATCCAATCTCTTCCCAGAGAGAATGGCATCGGTGGCGATAGCTTTGGTGACACCTGGAAGTCTCAGCTTGCACCACGCCTGGGTCAGAGAGTAGGTCAGCAGTGAAAATGTACAATTGACTGGGTAATATTCCCGATTTCAGGAGCTCCAGGCGTCCCCTCCAGGTGTCCTGGTGGCTCCTGACGTCTCTGTTCTGTTCCAGGTATTAAATGAAGCAGTCGGGGCGATGATGTACCACACCATCACGCTGACTCGAGAAGATCTAGAGAAGTTCAAGGCCTTACGGGTCATCGTCCGAATAGGCAGCGGCTACGACAACATCGACATCAAAGCCGCGGGGGAGCTTGGTAGGTCTCAGCTCTGCACCCTCCTTCCCTTCCTCGTGTGTACCGACGGATATTTGTGTGGCTGGTCTATTTTGGGCACAGGAGAGCTGATCTAGATTTAGAAAAATTGGAGGAAGAATGTTTTATTACATTTTGTTGAGAAAGATTAGTCTTGATCTGGTCTGGTTCTCAGTCCACGCTGCTGGGAAGGCGACGTGTCGGACGGCGGAGCAGGAATTGCGCGTTGGGTTGGTGGTGGCTCCTTTGCCATCTCCTCAAAGGTGCCTCGGGAACCAGAAAAAGAGATTTGCCGTGGGGGCATGGACTCCCAAAGACGGAGGGTCAGACGGTCAGAAAGATGCCCCTAGTTCTAGCTCTGGGATTTTTCTGCACGCCCGGTTTTGGGGGATGCGTGCAGGCTGCGGTGTGTGGCTGTCAGACAATGCTGGGGCCACCCAGTTTCCATACTGGTTTGGATGGTCAGAGACCTTTGGCAGTCTTGACAACCCCATCTGGGAGACCGTAATTGTACCCATGATTTTAGCAGCTGAGTTACAACCGGTTTTGATTATTTGATCCCAAGATTCAGGCTATCAAGCAGTCCCACAAAGTGTTTTAGGATATCTTGTATTAAAGGTTATCTCTGGGGAAGTGAAGAGTAACAGCCATTTCACGTGAGCCGTTTCACGAGGATAATTGCCATAAGAGAGTTTCAAATAGTCATTCCTAAAAAAGCAATTCTCAATATAGTGAATTATTATTTTTTTTTCCAAGAGGAGAACAGTGTCTTCTCAATGTAATGGGCTCTTCATGTTTTTAACTCTTATTGTTATTATCCATTATAACAGCGTTCTGTGGCTTTGAACATCAAGAAAAGAAAAATAGAAAAATAAAGTAATGGGATACTGCAGCAGAATCCTTCTTTTTATCCTTGGCAAATTGGGTGGCCAAATGATGCGGTTTCGAGTAGAAAATGTAATGACTACCCACAAATGTAGCGTAAAGTTTAATCGGTATTGCTTTCCATCAGGTAGTTTTTAAACTCCGCAGTCAATAAATGACCAGTGCCTGGCCGCGCACTAGCCGCCGCCTGCGCCTGGCTGGCCGGGCTGGTGGGACCAGTTTTAACCCACCAGGAGACACCCCCAGAACAAATTTTTTCTCCCTTTAGGGTCAGTCAGTTTTCTCCTGGTTTCTATAGGGCATCCAAACAGCCATAGGGTGGAAAACAGATTTAAAAACAGATTCCTGGGAGCAGGGAGCTTGGCAGGGGTATGCAGTGGTGGTGCTGGGGTGGGATTGCTGCGCTGGTGGGGCTGGGGTGGGATTGCTGCTCTGGCAGCGGCTGTGCGCCCCGCGCTTCCCTAAATTTTGGGAAAACCTCCATATTTTGTGGCAGGAGCTGTTGGTTTCCTCTGCAGGAGCGTGGGTGGGTGTTGGTGGTGGGAGAAGGCTGCGCTGGTGGCGTGCTGGTGGTGGTCACCCCCAGCCTGGTGTTTGGGGGTCGACTGTTTCGGTGCTTGGTGGTGGCCCTGCCACGCCGACCTGGTCACCGTCCTGCTCCAGGGCACCAAATTCTTGGTCCCGAAATAATTGAATGGTTGAATTATTTAATTGTGGAAAAGGAGTGACTTCTGCCAGCGCGATTTAAGTCACTTTGAAGGTAGATGAAACTAAACAAGATGAAAACTTTCTATTGCAAACCAAAACACTGCTGGAGTTACTCCTGCGGAGCTGTCGCGCTTGAAATCTGCACTTGTCCTTCCTCCGGAGAGATGCCAGGGCGGAGGAGACCCCGAGGGTTGCAGAGATTTCAGGCTGCTGTACCTAAACCATGGAAAAAATTACTCCAGATACTTAAAAAAAAAAATCAAGGGCTGGTTGGGCGATGTGGGGGCGAAGAGCCAGGAGCTTAGCAGTGGGGGCTGCCCCCCCTGAGCCACGGTTGTGCTTTGTGGCGTTGCCTCCGCAGGAATCGCCGTCTGCAACATTCCCTCGGCCGCCGTGGAGGAGACGGCCGACTCCACTGTCTGACACGTCCCCGCCCGCCGGGGAAGAGACGGCCGACTCCACCGTCTGCCACGTCCTCAACCTCTACCGACGAAACACGTGGCTTTACCAGGCGCTGCGGGAAGGCACGCGGGTGCAGAGCGTGGAGCAGATCCGGGAGGTGGCCTCCGGCGCCGCTCGCATCAGAGGGGAGACGCTCGGCCTCATCGGCTTCGGTAGGTTGGCGAGGGGCGGGTGGTCAGCCTTTGAGGAAGGCTCAGCATCACTTCAGTGCCCTGGGAAGGACCTAAATGACATTTTTCAAAACCAGAACCACCACAGCGGATGGATGTGGAGTAGGGAGAATATTTGACGTTGATTTTTTCGGGGGAAGGAGCAGTGTGTTGTGAGCTGCGTTCTTGGAGGAGGACTGGGGAAGCCTGGCAGTGCCCCAGGAGGGACCACACCTGGCGGTGCTGCCATCCTCTCCTGAAAAAAAATCCCAACCCCGAGCCGGCTACACCAACCCAGCTCTTCTGAGCCATTCTGCCCTGCGGAGGGCTGCCTAAAACAGCGTTTGTCTTCAGTTCCCCCATAGCGGTAGGGCCACACTTAGCCCTTTGCTTCCAAACCACAGCAGTTGTCTTCATCACGCCCTTCCACGGGAGGCTGCTTGCCTCAAACTTGCCACAAACAAGTTGCCTAAAAAAGGCAGCACTTTTTTTCCTTTACTTTTGCAATTTTTCTTAATAGACGCAGCACCGCAGAGGATTCTTTCTCTGTGATGTCCAGAGCTGCGTGTCGGTGAGGCAGAGCCGCACGTTGCGCCGTGGATGGTGCCGCGGGTTTGAATGGCCAGGGGCTGGCAGGTGCCTAATGGCCTCGCTCTTCAATTTTATTTTATTTTTAATGTTAATACAAGCATCTCATGTGTGTTAGAACCCTCCCTGTGCAAGGTGGCCTGGGTTTGCCCTCCCTTCAAGGGACCCCCAGGGCAGGGAGCAGCTTGGCCGTAGGGAGCTGGGCGGAATGAGTTCAATTAACCCCTTCTTTCCTTCGCGCACAGGTCGCACTGCGCAGGCGGTCGCCGTCCGAGCCAAGGCGTTCGGCTTCAACGTCATCTTTTATGACCCGTACCTGCAGGACGGGATAGAGAGATCCCTGGGAGTCCAGCGGGTCTACACGCTCCAGGACCTGCTCTACCAGAGCGACTGCGTCTCGTTGCACTGTAACCTTAACGAACACAACCACCACCTCATCAACGACTTCACGATTAAGCAGGTAACGAGCCTCGTGCGTGCAAGTGGGCAAAGGCCAAGTGTCAGGGCTGGCCATGGGTCACGGCCGCAGCAAGGCGGTGCCGTAGTGCCCATGGGCTACCTCCAAAGTAGCTGCTTGCCCCCAGGAGCCCATCCGTCCCCCCCACAGTGTTTATCGAGGGGTGGTGAGCCCTCCGTGGCATGGAGGCAACGTCAGGAGTGGGTTTTGTTTGCTGATACCAGCCAGAGCTGAATTTTCCATCGCAAACCCACGTGCACCAGGATGGGGATTGCTCTGGGGCAGCAGCACAGCACAAAAAGCGGGGTGCAGCCCCGGCCAGAGGCACCCCAGGGCACCCGCTGCTGTGTCGGGGCAGGGATAGGACCGGGTCACGGCACCGAGCTCACTGTCATCTCTCTCTCTCTCTCACCCCGGCTGGCGGCAGATGAGGCAAGGAGCGTTCCTGGTGAACACGGCCCGCGGGGGGCTGGTGGACGAGAAGGCCTTAACTCAAGCCCTGAAGGAGGGACGGATACGAGGGGCTGCGCTCGACGTCCACGAGTCTGAACCGTTTAGGTAAAGCTCTGCTTTTCTCTTGGGTTGCTGTTCGTAGCCGCGCGTCCGTGGGGTACGCACCACCCACGCACCTTGTCACCCAGTGCCAGCGCTGGGGACAGTCCCGCTGCTGTGAGGAACATCCATGGGGTCTGGGCTGGCACTGGGGTTACACGTGGTCCAAAGGCCTCGGCGAGCTTGGAAGGGTCAGTTCTAAGCGAGAGCACAGCTCCTCTCACCGCAAATTGGGGATGGGGGTAGTATGAGGGGTTTGCTTGTGTTTCAAGAAGCAATTTAAAAATTAAATGTGCTCCTACAGAGGAGGAACCTCCATAACCACCCCGTAGGTTGGTTTCTCAGCCCTGGGGGCTCTTTTTTGGTGCCTTTTCAGTTTGTGCCCTGCACGGGAGCTGTGCTTCCTCCCCAGCACTTCTGGGGCTGTTTCAGGCTGGCTCTAGCTCTGCTGCTGCAGGTGAGGGGCCAGGGAATTAGGTTTGCATACACGGAGGGCAGGCCAGAAGTTTTTTGCTGGTCATAACACGTTCTATTTTATATTTAAACAGTGATTAATCTTCCTTTCTTGTCTCCCTGCTCCCAGTTTTGCTCAAGGCCCATTGAAAGATGCTCCGAATTTAATCTGTACTCCGCACACGGCTTGGTACAGCGAGCAGGCGTCACTAGAGATGAGGGAAGCTGCCGCTACTGAAATCCGGCGTGCGATCACAGGTACCCAGCCCCATGTCGAAGCTGGGGTTAGCTCATGGGTGCACCTCAAACGTGAAGCAGGGGGGCAGAGCCAGGGCTGCACCCTAGGAGACTGGGAAAGGGGCTCTAACTGGGACTAGTTTTTCCAACAGCAAAAGTGATGAGAAAGTAAACTGTTCTGTCATTTGGGCATGTTAGTGGTTGGGTGAGGGCTTTTTGTGGGGGTTTGGTTGGGTTTTTTCCCCTTAAAAATCCATGGGGCACTCAAGCAGCATGTCCATGATTGGAAAGAAAGGCCAGTGAAGCAATAATTGGTGCCCCTTTTAATGGTGCTACCCCAAAAGATGCTGCAGACCATAGCCCATTGCATGTCAAAACCAAATCCCAAAGCAGCAAAGGCACCTGTGGCCAGCTTTTCCTCTAAGTGAGCTTGCTGCAAACCGGTGGGCACGATACTCCAGCAAATGACCTGTTCTCTCATCCTAAAAATTGCCCCCCTCATTAACGTGGCAGGCACAGCTTCACGTCTGGCTAGTCCCTGCTGTGAAAGCAGTGGGCTCAAGAGAACAGCTTTCCTGAAAGCGGAGAGTTGGGGCTCAAGGTAGGAAACTGGTCTCCAACCCTGCACCTTGGGATAGCCAAAAAGTCCTCCTGAAACAAGGGGTGTGGGATTTCTGTGCCACTATATGCTAATATCGCCTTTATCCTAACAAATAGAGTGAAATGGAAAAAATTTAACTGATTATTAGAGGGTGGTAAAGGAAGGACTCGCCTGACACATACTTACCTTTATTCCCAACTCCAGGGCGCATCCCCGAGAGCCTAAGGAACTGCGTGAATAAGGAATTCTTTGTCACAACAGCCCCGTGGTCAGTAATAGATCAGCAGGCGATCCATCCGGAGCTCAATGGTGCCACGTACAGGTAAGCGGCAGAACAGGCCCCGCGCATCCCATAACCACAGCAGAGGTACGGTTTGGGATCCAGCTGTGCAGTCAGCCTGAAAGCCCAGCAGCAACTCCTGCCAGTTGAAGGTGACTGCGAAGTCCCCCTCCTTAGGGACCAGGAGTCACATCGCTGGGATGACTAACCCTGCTTGATTTAACCACGGCTTTATAAAGCCTCCTCTTTATAAAACCTTCCCTCTGGTGAGCCAGCACGGCATCGCAGGACCCCCAGACCCGTAAACAAGGACATTTGAGCAACCTGGGCTAGCAGGAGGTGTCCCTGCCCATGGCAGGGGGTGGGACTGGATGATCTCTAAGGTCCCTTCCCACCCAACCCATCCTGTGATTCTATGAACTGAAGCAGCAATTGCAGATGTGCTCTCTGCTTCTGTCCCTGCCCGGACTGCGTGGACTCTGAGCCTTGCCCAGCTTGTGGGTTAACGAGCCAGGGTGGAAACGCCAAATATAGCTTCATAGGCAGGTGGCCTAATTTCCTTCTAAATCCTGGAGATTAGGGTTATTCATTGCTCCACTTTGCACAGCTCAAAGCGTGCTGATAGGAGACATCAGGATGAAGACTGAGCTGGAGCACGGGCAGCCCGCAGCATAACAGCATTGCCAAAAATACTCTGAGATACAAAACCAGCCCACCCGCGGGGCAGATCAGGTGGTGTTCCAGGGCAGAGGCAGGAACGCAGACAGGAGCAGAGCCCTTGGGAGGGCAAGACCCCGAGCAACACACAGGCACTGGCCCTGCCTGCTCACAGGGTCCCAGGCAGCGACGGCTCAGCGGGACCGGCAAAATATAGAGGCTGAAGCATCCAAACCTGGTGAGAGCATCCCCTTGGTCCTGCGCCAGGCTGCTCCGAAGCACACGGGCAGTGCCATCAGCCTGTGGACAAGGCTTGGCTTCCAGGCTTAACCTTTGCAGGGTGCTTCGTCCTCCCCAAGCTCCTCCACCACCCCTGTGCCCCTCGAAGCAGGGGTCAGCTCCCCACCTTCACAGGGAGGCAAAACCTCCCCTCCCGGCTCCCCCTCCACCTTCCCCAAGGCCATGGCCGCAGCAGGGAGGTGGTGGTGGCTGTCCCTCAGTCCTCATCGGCCAACCACTGGCCCCAAGTCAGCTCAAGAATTTTTTTTTTTTTTCTCCTTTCTCAAACTGAAGTGGCATTTTAGGGAATGCGTATCATTCCTCCTGCTCTTAGGAAGGAAGACGGGACTCGATCCAACCCCATTTTCCATTTTGAGGAGGATGCATCTCACTTTCTGGAGAGGGAAAAACTGACAAAGCAGCTGGTGTTCCAAGGTGTTCACATGCAGGGATGATTAAATCAGCACGGCCCCGAGCTTTCAAAACAATTCCTTACCCAATATTTCCAAAGAGGAAAGCTTTCTTATGGTTCAACAACCCACCAAACCCCAGTTTAAAGCTTTGTAGGAAGAGCTGCAGGAAAAAGGCCTGACAGGAAGAAGGAACAGGGAAAGAACCAGATGAGGAGATAGAAATGGTGTCATGAAAGCAAAGCAGCGGTACAGACCCAGGCTGACAGCCACCACCTTCTGTGCACACCCCCTGCTGCCCTGGGGGCTGCGGGAAACTGAACACAAATAGGTGCTGAGAGGGAGTGGATGGGTCCCCAAGGGTGCTGATCAGTGATTGCTGTTTAGCAGCAGCTCAGCTCTGCTTCTGGTGTCCCCATGTCCAGGGAATGAGCTACAAAAGGAAAACTGGCCCTTGGAGAAGGTTACTTGCTCTCATCTGTACTTTTCCCTCCTCCTGTACTAGGTTCTAGGCTGATGTGGTTCCTTTTCTCAAGGGCAGTTGGTTTATGTTAAAGGAAATTAATTTGTGCCCATTATACAAATGCTCCTTAGACCGGGTCTTTTCTTCTCCCACAGCCGATGGGCAAAATTATTTGCCTGCTCATGCACGAGGAGATTGTTACTCTAGGTCATGGTATCCCATCTCTCGTGCGTACGTTCAGTATTAAAAAAGTCGAGTTCAGGCCAACGATGCAATAAAGGTTTAGAACAATGCGGCTTCATACAGAATGCCTTGGTCATTCGTAGCAAATATTGACTCTCATCATCTTCTTCCTCTCTCCCCTGGAGTGTTCAGGGTTTTTACAGGCACGAAGAAGTCCCTTAGATAAATAAAACCTGTTTCCTCTCCTTTCACAGCTTGCTCAGGGGTTAAAAAACAAAACAAACCCCCCCCCCCAAAAAAACCCCACGTACACAAACTATTTTTGTTGCGAAGTCAGTGTGATGCTTTTGCTTGCAAATCGCTGCTTGGATCCTAGGCCAGTGCGAGCTGCAAAGAATTCTGAACGTAACAAGTCAGGGAACCGGCTGAGGCAGCAGCAGCAGTCATTCCCACAACTGTTTGTGCTTCTACACATGTGGAAAGATGAAAGTAAAAAAAAAAAAAAAAAAAAATCCACACACCACACAGTTTTGACCCCCAGCAGCATTGGTTTAACATTGAGCTATCCTTTGTAATTTAAAAGAAAAACCAAACTCAGCTCGAGTAGAGCAGTGGAATCTCTTTGCTGGTTTTCTCCGTAGTTGGGTCATTGGCAGCGCCTGTGGCCAGCTCTGATGTGACAAACCTGCCTCTCTCTCTGTCCCCTCTGCCAGGTATCCCCCTGGGATGGTGAGCGTGGCACCGGGAGGAATTCCGGCAGCTATGGAGGGCATCATTCCCGGAGGCATCCCCGTTACTCACAATCTTCCCACAGTGGCACATCCTTCCCAAGCTCCATCTCCGAACCAGCCCACAAAACACGGGGACAACAGGGAACACCCCAACGAGCAATAGCAGATAATTTAAAAATCATACAATAAACTTGGGACCAAGAGACATTGGAAAAGAAGTTATACATGAACTGAAAAAAAAAAAAAAGAATTTGATATGAAATTTGTAATGTTGATTTTGGACAGACAGATGCATCATTGATGTTCCAGCATCACAGACAAAGTGAGAGCAGCCCAGACTGGGGAGAAGCCCTGAAGCAGTCACCTGCTTACCGAAGCGCTGAAAACTAGGATGCGATACATTAATGAGCAACTTCTGTTATCGTGTGTTAAGTTTCCTTCATCTGTGCATCAATCACATGAATAAAAATAGATATTTTTTTTTTCCACCCCCTCAATTCCTTGGGAAGGACGGGGCTTCTGCACCTGTTCTCAACCCCTTGCATTAAGCAATCCTTACGGAGTTAACACAGAAATGTTAGAGGAAACCACGATGTGGCTTCAGCCCTTTCCTTACTCTTGTCTCTGGTTACCTCTTCTAATGGGAGGCATCAATACTGGCTTAGAAGTGGAAGAAAAACAACAAAAAAAAAAAATCCTTTTTTGCAGTCTCACAGGGCCAGTGACGTGTAACAGAAGTTCTCCTGCCAGGTTTAAGCTGTAGCCATTCCGGCCAGGATCCGTGGGATGGGGAGGGCAGAAAGGGCTCCTGGCAACGGCCGCTGCCCTCCTAGGTTAACGAAAAAAAAAAAACCAAACTGCCAGTCTCGTCTCTGCCCGATACACTGAATAAAGTAGCTGTGCATTCACCTACGCCCTGCGATGATGCAAGAATGAAAAAAAAAAAAAAGGCAAAAAAAGGAAAAAAAAAAGGAAAAAAAAAGAAGAAAGTATTAAGTTTCACACACTATTTGTACTCAAATATATTTTCTCAGTTTTAAATCTGCAGCTATTTTATCAAGTGGAAAAAAAGTCTTGAGCTGGAAAGGGTTCAAGAATAATGTTGCATTTCCTTATGTCTCAGGAAACACTTTTTATGGTAACTTGTCAGACTGTCTATGAACAAAAATCCACTTTTTTAGACATTGATAAAAGTCTTCTTTTCTTCACGTGATATTTTATACAAGAACACTTCAAAACGTGTTACTAGATGTGACTGATTTTAACAAATCCTATTAGATTTGTATCAACTAGTTACATGTTATATTCATAGTCTTTTGTGAATCATCGCCTTTTTGTTTTTAAAAAGATGGCCTATTTTGAGCCTTTGTATAGGTACATTCCTGTTTCTGTGACAAAAAAAAAAATCTTAAGCTGTCCCAAAAAAAAAAAAAAAAAACCAACCCCAATGGCTATCAGCAGTATGTTTTGGTTTAGTGTGTTACCGTTCTTGTATTTGTTTATTGTAAAGGTGGACATTTAGCGTTCAGTGCAGTTTTCAATAAAAAAGTGATAAACTTTCTATAATTTCTGAAAGGTCAGAACTCTCGCTGCAATCTAACGCTTTAAGACATTGAGAGTGCGCAGTAAGGTACAGAAATGTGATCATTCGAAACCAACCAGAATTTCCCAGCACAGAGCAGGTAAGTTTTCCCGGAGTCTGACTTTGGTACCAGTGGCACTGGAGCAGCAGCTGGGACCCGCTCGTGTCACGGGCAGCAGAAGGATGACATGTAAAAGGAGCCGTGACTCTGAGGATCTGTCCTTGGCTTCCTGCAACGTTTGAGAAACCCTGGAGTCCAAGCTGGCTGCGTGCAGGTCAGTTAACAGTCGCACTGCTGCGGGAGCACTGGCTGAATTCCGTTTCCTATCCAGCCTTTCAGGTGGTGCTAACCGTACGCTGTAAACCTGTTTGTAATTTGGGAAGATTTAAAAAGCCTAAGTGGAAAAAGATCACTTTCCATTGAGCTACAAAGGGAGCCACACCCCAAACACCATTTTTTGTACAGACTGAAGAAATGAAGCATAAACAAACCGCCAGGGAACAGAGCAGAAAACATGCCCGAGAGGTGCTAGCAGCTTCACGCCTCGCTAGAAAAAAGCTCCTTCTTTCCTTTCCATCCTGTCTCTACTTGCACGTACAGCGTCAGAGGGGGCAAAGAGCTCGGTCTGGAAAGGGACTGAAAAAAAAGCTGAACAGAAAAGCGTCTAGGTTACAAAACTCTGCATTTTGTTTGCTTTAAATTAAACTAGTTACCAGCTTCAAACACATTAAAAAGAGAGGTCACCCCTCATAGATGGGTGTGTCAGTGATCAGCGCAGCACACCAGGGATTATCTGCCAACACCACGAGAAACCAGGAGGATAAACCAGGTTAGTTACAGAGGAGGTTTCTGGGAAATACTGAAATGATGGTAAAAACCAAGAGGAAAACATTTAATTGATGCTAAGATTTAGAGTTCTCTTAAAAATAACCCATCTCCAGTACTTTCATGTGTGTTTAAGTGAGCAGTTGCACCCCAGGTGGGTGCAAGTTCCTCCCCGTGAAGCAGGATCTCGTGCACCGGGGGTTCCTCGTGCATCCGCTGCCGCGGTGGACTCCTCACTAGGACAGTGAGAGGCTTCGCTCCGACCCCACCGAGAAGGACAAAAGCTCTATTTTTCATCCAACGCCCAACCGCCCTCTCAACCAAAACCAAGTATGGATGCAAACGTGGGCAGACAGCTTCTCCTGAACTCCTCCAAGCTCAGCAAGAGCAGAAATTACAAGATCCCACAGGTTACAAACGGCAATTCCAGACGTTCCCCTCCACTGCGGGGTTTCAAGCACCTGCAAAACTGAAAGGGAAGAGGATCATCGCGATTAAGATACACCAAAGCACCGGGAAGCCGCACGCTGTAACTCTGAAAGGGAAAATTATCAGGTGAAGAAATGGGATTAAATTGAAGAGCTGCTGACAAAGATTTGTGCGGATACTTTTGACGCTCAAGGAAGGCAGGCAGGGAGGCTCTCCACTGATGACAGATGTCAGAGTAGCTTAAAAAAAGCAGCTTGAAGGCAACAGACACTAAATAAAACCTAAAAAAAAAAAAAGGGTTAAGGGAAGTTACCGAACAAAAGGGGGGGAAAAGGAAAAGCAGCAATGAACTCAGGGTCTCTAAATGCACACAAACCGATTTGGTTAACGGGATAAACACAATCTCATAAATATTTGCCATAAGCCATGCAGCTGAACTTTGGAAGAATCCAGAATTACTAAATTTTAATATATTAAAAGAAATCCAGGGATTTTTCACTGAGGAATTCATAAATAAAAACAGAAAAAACCGACTGGCTGTGGAGGAGGTAGCAATGAAAAGCCAAGTTCTGTGTTAGGAAAGCGTGTGCTACAACGAGGAGGAAAATAACAGTGAGAAACCCAATTTTCTATACCTGTGCTTGGCTAAAAGAGCAGAACGTGCCGACAAGCTGCAAGGTAACATTTGCAAATTAATTTCAGTATCTGTAAACTTTCAGGTGTGTAATTGAAGGAGAGGAGCCATTGACATACACTGACCACTGTGCTAGCACAAGGCAGGGGTTTGCATCTCTTTAATCTACAGGTACATGAGGTTTGGATTACTTTGATTTTGAAAAAAAGATACTTCACCAGTTCCGAAATGGCCCGTGAAGCGTGTTTAACCTGAACATACCATTTTACAGCACATCAGAACAAAACAATTAACGATCAAGAAAGCCAAGAGAGCTCTGAAAGTACCAGGACTGTCCTCTCGTACCAGAACGAGAGAAATACCGGAGAGCACGGCTGCATGCTTTTGAGAAAACAGCTGAACTGACTGCATGGTGAACTTCCACTCGCTACGGTGAAGTGCTGGCTGGGGACGGGGATCGTCGGGCCACAAGGCAGGCTGCCCACGTACAGCAACGAGAGAGGAGGAAAGGCGTGCTCGTCAAAATTTGGCTCAAAGTAGACTTTCACATTGGTTATTCTCCCCGTGTGACAAGGAAGTTTGACTTCTTTAAACAGAACAGTACTGCGGGAAGCAAAGGGGGGGGATGTTAAAATTCCGCACAGCATTTTCCACACCCCTTGAAGTCACCTACCGAAGGCAGGAGCTCAGCCTTTCTCCCTCTCCAGTGGTGGTCTGCGCAGGGAAGCTAGCCCTGGGTAAGCTAGGATGTGAATTTACAGCGGTCTGGTACTTAGTCCTGGACCAGAAGGACCTCCAGAAGTGTACTGGTTACACCACGACAGATGAACACCACCAAGCACATGGTGCAGACCAGCTCAGATCACGGAAATTCCCACCCCAGCTTACTCTGCGTTCACTTCCCCTGGCAGAAAAGCTTTAAATCCTCATCTAAACAAGGTGCAAAAAGATTTCACTGCAAGGTAAGAAAAAGGACCAAAATAAAATTTAAAAAAAAAAAAATCCCAAACAATTTAGAAAGCAAACTTGAAACAGGACCATACGCTTGTGAAGAACCTCTGTAGTATCTACGGTTTGCCTGTTTAGTTCAAGTAAATTGTACGTCCATCGCATGAAGCATGCATTCTTTTACCTGAAAATTTGCGCATGCACCGATTCGAGATCTAATGGCCAAAAAAAGGTGAAGACATTTCATAATTCAACCTCAGTGGAATCTGTGATAGGAAAATGGCTAAGTTATTACAGTACTTCATCATTTCTATACTTTTGGTGTCGTCACCAAGTTTCTGTAGGAGTTGTGCACATTTCAACACCATCTAAGCAGCATTTGGAAGAAAAAAAAAAAAAGCAGCAAGATCCTCAGGGTTTCCATAGCTCTCAACTAACATAAAAAATATGTGCTATGGGGCTTCTTTCCAAATCCTAATTTTAACAAATTTCATCTACTGCAAAATTCCTTAATTCGACCACCACACCATCAAAAGTGCTTTTCAAGACAACCTGAATTGCACTGCATATGTAAAAACTGGCATTAACCTTTAGTGTTTATGAGATTTTTAGATAAACTTTATCCATTATAGGTTACATGGCTAAAGTTATCAAATATAATAAAATTTCTACTGGAGAATATACTCTGAACTTACAATCTTAGGAACTTACATAAGTTTAAGTATGGCCACATCAATCAACATGCAAGAAATTCCCAGGTTTACATACTGAGAAATATATAACACAGTGCTTTTAAAAACAACTTTAGCATAGATTCTTCTTTTTAATTAGAACTGCCAAGTGTGTTCTCACTAGATTTAATGACCGAGGAGTAACCCTTTAAAAAAAAAAAAAAAAGTGTTTTTTCATTTGCAGCAATGTTTAAGTTGATGAAAGAAATGATCAAATGATATATAGTTCATATCACAGCAAGACAGAGTTCTGACAATAGGAAATTCTCAATCATGTCCGAGTTCTCAAATTTCAAAATTTCACACAATTTCATTTAGTATACGCTCTGGAATAAAGTCCCTATATTTTAGGTCACTTCTCTGAATAAATATTCTTACGTATACTGAAAGGAATCTATTAACTATTAGAAGAAATTAAAAAAAAAAAAAGAAGAAAAAAACTTTTTCAGGAAAACAAATTCATTTCACTCAATTAAAAATTTAGCTTCTCTTCCAGTTTGTTCTGTAGAGTTTAGATTTTATTATATGGGCACAGCAGTTAACTAAAATATTAGTAAAAGAATGAATGTGTTTTTGCTTATGACTTGCTGTGGATATTTTGTGCAAACAAAAAACCTCACAATCTGACCTGGGCACTAGTGAGATTTCACAGAAAAGGGCCTTTCGCGGAAATGTGTCAGAGTATCTAAAAGGTGATGTAGAATACCAGGTTCTGCTGTAAAGGAATCTTGGAGGGAAGAGATATCCATCTAACATGTGCTTTCGTAAGTGCCCTTATTTGAAAAATTTCTTTGCAATAATTAAGATGCTGGTATACTTTTCCTATTACACAACCTCTTACACAACCACATGCGGTACATTTATAGACAGATTTACAATCGGAAAGAAAAATGGGGGTTTTTTTTTCTGTCTTGATAATAAAATTAGCTGTTTTTTGTTTCTTTGTTTTTATACAAACTGTAGTCCAGCCCATTTCGCTCTCTTCACGCAGCAGATGAGCTTCTAGACTCTCTCCATGCTGGTTAGAAAAATCCTTTACAGCATGTTTCCCCCTAGAATCGGGTCGTTCCACAACCAACTGCTAGAGCGCAACGCTAACTCCGGGTCAGACACACTGCACTGGTATTTTTTTTATGTCTTCATGATCATTCATCATCATCATCCTCATCTTCCTCGCCATCGGAAAGGGATGTACAAGGGCGGATCTGTCGGTAGCGATCGAGCCACTTCTCTACCATCTGGGTGACCAGCGGATGATTGCGCCTGCGAGAGCTTTTCTGCATCGCAACGAGAACCCCTCCTTCCGTCACACAGCAGTCCAGCCACTCCCGAAGCAGCTTTTCTTGCTGCTCCTCATTACCTATCTTTGGGGGAGAGAAAACCAGATTGAGAATGAGGCTTGAAACACTACTAGCAATGTTAAGCAAGCCACCCGTGATATTCTGCAATACACAGGTGAGGGGAGTAATGCTGATCCTTTTCTAAGCTGACAGCTACTTCACCACAGCTGGAAATCTCCAAAAGCAATTTTCAATCAAAATTTGAAGGCTCTAGAAATATTCTCCAGTTATTTTTCCCTTCTAATTTTTTCAGATGTGTATTTCCAACATTGCCTTCCTACATTTCAATTATTTGTGAGCAACTAATTATTTATCGTAGGCACAATATATAAGGGAGATAAAACCTAGAAGAGCCTTCTGGCTGTTTTTTAGGAGTCTAGCAGTTCTTGACATGAAATATTTTCTCTTGTAGGGCATAAAAAAAATGTTGTAGCGTGCTGAAAAAACTAATTATTTATCGTAGGCACAATATATAAGGGAGATAAAACCTAGAAGAGCCTTCTGGCTGTTTTTTAGGAGTCTAGCAGTTCTTGACATGAAATATTTTCTCTTGTAAGGCATAAAAAAATGTTGTAGCATGCTGAAAAATATCCCTCTCTAGACTTAAAGCCCATACTTTTTCTACTCTATCTTGCCCACTTTTTGCAACTACTTCAGATATTCCAACTCTTCCCCCATGTGTGCACTTCACTGAAGTGTTTCCCCGCCTTTATCATAGTTATTAAAGAAGAAATAAAGGCTCCCAGTTCCACAGCTCTTTCTTACCTCTTGAGCAGAAAGGAAGTGAATGTGCAATAATTTCCTCTCGCTGTCCACCAACGGTAGAAAAGTAACAGTGATATCATCATCAGTGTTCAAGTTAGCACCAGCACCTCGATTGCCATACCCATCGTTCTCCATGGCAACCAGAGCAGAGAAATGGCCCCTCGTGTAGCCCAGAGCAATAGGACTTTTCCAACAAAAACTCTGTTCCCATAACAAAGGCAAATATACACCTGCAGCAAATTAAAACAAAGGGTAAGACTCAGAATGACAGTGTTCAACAGTGAGGAATTCTGATACAAACCTTTTGCTTTTGGCTAAACACAGCAAATTACGAGTATTTAAAACATACGTGGTTTGGTCTACACTAATACAGGTCACACTTATCTGTATAGCTAATTATTATTGGGTTAACATGAGATTAGTCGAGTATTTCTGCAACTGTACAAGTTTAAAAAGCCATCACAGTTCCAGCTAATACCATGTTACCATTCCCCTGTCATCTATGATCTATAGTATAGCGGTGAACAAAAAAACAAGGTTAGAAAAGCAATCTTTTATGTTTGGTAACACTTCTTAAAAATAAAAATAAAATGAAAAAATAAAAATCAGATTCTGCATCACAGACATAAAAGCTAGCCAGATGCCTATTTTTACCAGAACAAAAATTCCACCATCTGCTCACAAAACTTATTATTACAAGAACGTACTGCACTAAATGTTATTCAGCACTGAAGCATGCAGCCTATCCCAGAGACAATGGGACTTCTCATAAACATTGTATTAATAAATTAACCCGCATGAATTATGCATATCTAGTCTCCAAAAAAAAAAAAAAACCAACCCAACCACCAAAAAGCTATTTTGCTCAGATACAGGAAGCTCTACGTTCTTTCCCCACCATTTTTAGCAATACAGTAATTCGCTTGCGGTGCAATGGAGTAAAACTCTTTTCTTCTAAGAACGTAAATAAATTCGCTTGCGGTGCAATGGAGTAAAACTCAAAACTCTTTTCTTCTAGGAACGTAAATAATTTCTTGGTGTGTACTGCTGCAAGACAACTTCAGCAAAAGCATGCCTTACCTTGTGACAGATTAAAAATAGCCACGCATCAACTTAAGCGCACACGTAGCATAGCAACCTTTCATAGTACAGCTGCTGCCAGCGAGTTAGGAATAGACGCTGCAGCAAAACAAGGCACTTCACTTCTCCTCCAACGTCCGTGGAGATGGCAGAGCACCGCTAAAATGGAGATTCCGAGCTGGGGGGGGTGGGTTTGGAGGTTTTACTGAAGTTTAGAACTCATCTTTCTTTACTGTTACAGAAGTTGTTGGGGATACCAGGAAAGTTTAGAACTCATCTTTCTTTACTGTTACAAAAATTGTTGGGGATACCAGGAAGTATTTGTCCCTTTTTTCCATATTCTTGAATTACCAATCAAGAAAGATGAGAAAGTCTCTCGCTCCCCCTGCTCAGCAAAACAGGAGAAAATGCAATAAAAAGCTCATGGGTCAAGATAAGGACAGGGAGATCACTCACCAGTTACCGTTAGGGCAAAACGGACTCGATTTGGGGAAGATTAATTTATTACTAATCAATACAGACAGTTCATGTCCTGTTGCCCTGAACTGATAGATTTTGGCCCCAAGCACTATCCAGTGTTGTTGGGGCTACAGAACTCACCGATAAGCAAAGGGTCTCATCCCTACGAGCAGCTCACATCTCATCCAACAACCCGCATCAGGCACAGCTATACAACCTGTTCAGGAGTGGAACTAATCTGGTTACCTCAACACAATGTCTCTGTCGAAATCTAGCAACTTTTTTTTTTTCCATATAATTTTATCTACTAATAATTGCCCCAAGTCAGAAGGTTCTGTTACACTTTCCCTTCCTCCTCAACATTATGTGACGAGCTCCACAATAAGGGAATTCCAGGCATCACCTGGGAGAATATCTAGTGCTCTGAAGATTCATAAAAGTCAATCTGATAGAAATTGAGAAGGTAGTGTAAAAATAGTTGACATGCACATAGGCCATGGAAAATAAAGAGCACGGGCTAACACCTATCCTGGAAGCCATCCACAGAGGATTTAGTTTCTCCAACCTGATCTGATGATAATTTCAGCCAGTCATCTTTCTTCCTGATTAATTTTAAAAGCTGTATATCATGCCACTAAATACATGCAGCTAGACTAGGAGCACAGTGAAGGCTGAGTAAATGGATCTTTCACTGTCGAAGCCTTAATATTTAAAGCAGCATTAACAATCAATTGCAATCTAGGAAAGAAGGAGGCTGTCAGTTCTGGGATCCACAGCAGTTACAGAAAGGATGCCAAGATGGAACAAGGAGTCCCTAGAGAAAAAAAAATGTGATCAGGGAGAAGATTTCGGGGGTGGACGGGGGGTTTACAGTACCTTCCAAGGTGCTACAAACTGAACCATGATGTTAATTAAAAAAAAAAAATTAATTTCCCATCTCTACCATAACCCACAATCTTTCTTTCCTTTTCCTTTTTTTGGTCGATATGATCTTAAACACAGGCAGGGTGCTATACAAGTCAGAGAAGCCCGAGCGCTCCTCAAAGCTTCACTGAAGGAGCACGTGCTAAAAGCAAGGCTCCCACACAAGCGCAGAACAGCAATTCTTGTGCCATTTACAGGAGACTTGGCAGCCCATACCCCTCTGAGTCCGACGGCTGTTTGGTTTCAGCTGTGCTGCTAGCATTTAATCAGCACGCATTAACCACAAAAATGTGGCTGGACAAGGACAGAAGGAACTCCAGGTAATTTGACACAGGACTCCCAAGTTCACCTGTTCCCAATGTTGCCTGTTTCTATGTAGGGATGGATATAGCTTGTGGCAAGCAAATCACAAGTCATAAATATATATCTGACTAAATTCCTGGAAATGCGTTCCTAGGAAAAGGCTGTCCCAGCCAGCCGGTGACCTCCTGGTTCACAGAGCAAGAAAACAATTTCAGCATTTCTTTCCCAGTCCATCCTTTTATCATCTCAAATAAAAGATAACATGCCACTACAAAGAGTACCAAAACTTTACAACTCTTCAAAAAGGTACTTTACTTCCTCATATAAAGTTTTGTCACTGCTCAAAACTTACGAGCCAAACAGCTTCTCAGATTTTCAGAAAACTGAATAGTTATAATAAGTTACATCTTCAACATGAACGCCACAGCCTGGAGTTCTATATATGAGTCTCCCACCTTCCAAAGTTGGTGTACGTTTGTTAAAATCACAAGAAGAGATGTTGCTGGAGGGTTTTTACTGAGCTATAAATAAATTGTATGTATTGATTACTACCCTACAGTTGTTTTCACCAAGTAGATATACTTGAGGCCAGGAGGATGAACCACGGGCAAAATAAGTGCCCTAACACCCTCTAACCTGGCCACAGCACCTGATCAAACACTTCTTTCCACATCCGTTTTGTTTACTTCCGAACATGTACCAATGCTCCCAATCCCCTTCTACATTTTATTCCTGTAGACAGGCAATATTGAAGGGTTAGCACCTAAAAAATAGGAAAGTCACCCAACCACGTATTCGGCTGCAGAATATAATACACATCTTCAGAAATTTACAAACACACATCTAAACAAAACCAGGCTGAGCAAGGTAATCATCTTGGTATTTTTCTGAAGGATAGCTAGGCTGTGTGCCCAGAAGACTAGGAGGAGAACCAGAGCCTGGTCGAGCTATGTAAAACCACAGCACTGCTGGAGAAAGAAGTCGGTATTTACATCACACTTGCTGTAAAGTGTGAATTACTGAAACACTGATAAATGTTAAAAATTTCTTTTTAACTACACCATGGAATTCACTTTTGCAGAAAGTGAGATTTACATTATCAGTCGATCAATATTCTGTAATGGTAACTAATGTACCTGATCTTACACCTCACCTAACAGAGCATTTATGAACAGAATTCCTTCCTTTTCAGCCTCTACGGCACACCTTCAAGTTGCCACCTCTTTTAATCAACCACACAAAAAAAAAAAATTCAACTTTATCATTCTCCTCCCCACTTTAATTTCTCTGCCCTTCTTTGTACACCCTTGCCTCTTGCTTTACGGGCGGCTTCACAAATTGCATCCTCAGTGGTGCTGCGGGGTAACCCTTCGTCCTGGAAGAGCATCCAGCAGACACTGCCATCGCTCTGCTCAGGGGACTGCACTAATTCCAACACCTTCTGCCTGCCTCGTCCCTAACTTTACGAGCCTCCTGTAGGAAATGCTAAACACAGTTTAGTTGCTAAAATGAACGCTTACAGCCGTTAGTACTATAAGCAAACGGAATTTCAAATTCCATTTATTAAACCTCTTGTGTCTTACAGCAGTACAAACCACACAACTTTTGGTAAGTTTTCATAATCGGAATATTTGATATAAATTATGTTGAGTGGAGGTCAAAACACGTTTTTACGGTGGCTACAGGCAGCATGCCCACTATACAATGAAAACCCACAAGTTTTGAGGGGATTGTTTTGTTCTTTTTAATAGCTAATGAAAACTTACCTACAATATAATTCCATTGTCTTCCAGCTAGTAGCTTAATGTCACTCGCCTTTCAACTGTGTTTATGATTTATAGCTGAACTTTTTTTTAAAACAGAATTTGAAAAACTAAAGGCTTACCTTGAAAGCGGGTATATCCTAATGTTTCTCCTCGGAAACTCTTATAATATTTTACTCCATAAACTATAATTGGTCTTCTAAGAATATGTGCAAGTACAAAAATGTGTGTCTGCTCCAAACTCGCTCCAGGCTGAACCAAACACAAAGAAAGACAAAGCTTGAAACAGAATTTATCATTCTCTACTTGGAAATTTGAAATACAGCCTCCAAATTGAGACAGAAAATCCTTTTAAGAGTGGTGTAGCTTTGACAGAAAAAATGAAAGACTGGGAGACTATTACGTATCAGTTGGAAATAAGCAAAAACATTTCAGCTAGCACAAGAACTTAATCTGTCAGTAATCATTTTCTCCTGTTGCCCAGATTCATTCTAACATATTTCATTCCCCGGTTAGAAGTGAAACTCTACATAGTGTTTAGTCTAAAAATAATTCACTCATCTGAGGAAAGGTTCAGGTAAATACCTTTTGATGATAGGAAAAGAGCACGTCCCAGACAAATCACAAGAAAATAGCACCAAAATCATGTCTATACTTTAAAAGAGCAGTTAAAAATATTCCTATAGTTGGAAGTTATAGGAACTTATTTTGGAGGGGAGTTATGAGTTCACTCTGACACCAAAAGCAGCAGACTTTTTTTGTACTGTACTGCTTAATGGTAAACTCAAAAATTGGAATTTTAAATGAACTTTTCCATCTTGGCAGGAAAAGTCTACCCAGTAATACCTTAAGATTGCTGGCTGTAAGAGGAATGTTTTCCTTTATACATGAAAATCCTTATTGCTGAAGAACACACTGAGTTTTTGAAATTTCTTTTCAGAAAGATTAAAATACCCTTTCTAACAAGCACCTTATAAAGAAGTTTTCTTACCTGGCTCGCAAGAGAGAGTATGAATGCCCAATCTTCCTGCCACTGTTCCTCTCGCAATGAGAAATGTAAACCAAAGCTTTGGGAATACCACGATTCTTTTACTCTTTCCAGCGTGTATAGAACCTAAAATTTTAAAGAGTGGCAAAGACAAAAATATTTACTCAGCCACCATATACCCAATAACAATATTGAACCCTTTTAATTCTTTATCCCAACTCTGCATAAAAGGGAGAAGAAAGAGAGCATACATCAATAAAACTGGGTTTTGGGTTTGTTTTTTTTAATATTCAGGAGACTCCATTTGCTCATCTCATTTAAGAAATCACTCGGGATGGCAATGCCTACAGCAAACATGCTGTAATAGATGCAAGTTCCTACACCTCCTGGCTAGTCTGAAACTTGTAGCAATAGGTTTTTTCAAAGCCTTATTTAGGCTTATTTATTTTTAAGTGTTGATGTGCAGGGAACAAACACAAGACATTCCGTTTCATGTAAAAGGAGTTGCTCATTCTTCTCATACAAACAATACCGATATTCTCCATTGTTGACCATATCATGAGCCAATTAACTTCAAAGGACTTGTGTATCAACCTCAAATAGACTGTGGTTAAGAATCTGTTTTATATTGCTTTTTGGTCAAAGAGTATGGTAATTTCACCTTATACAGAACAGCTATAAAGCAGCATGAATAAGAATCAAATACAGAAAGCGGGATTAATCTGATTTACACTGCAAGTTTTAAAGTCAGAGGATTAATATTTTTCTGTTTAAATTAAAATCGGCATTTTTGTAGGCTAGTTTAGTCCTAATATTTTACGCCTTTCTTAATCAAGTACAAAGAAAAAATGACCTACACATCGAAAAGCAGATGCTGGCTTTTTAAAAATTTAAACTCGGTCCCATTGCTGCACTATAGGAAGGCCACAACTTCCAATCAGGAACACGGGTTTAGCCAGCTTTTAAACAATGGTCTTTATTGTGAATACAAAGAAACCATTCTGAAGTCCAGCTTATTAAAAAACTCAATGAAATGAACTCATTTAATTAAAATCTGATTAAATTAACAGACAGTGAGTGTGTGTCAGAGAAACCTTTCCTATGCTTTCAGTAAAGATGGAATGATCCTAAAATCTTGGTGTCTATAACAGCTGTCACCAACCAGGCTGGCTTTCCCAAGTAAAACTAAAACCTCTGCATGGTCTAAAAGACCTGTCAGTAAGACATTTTGATATGTCTCTGTGCCTTGTAGACAGAAGGCTCAAGATTTTGATCTCATTTAAGATGAGCTTTTCAGTTCATGAATGCTTCTGTCATTCAAAAAAAAAAAAATGCTGAAAGCCAACATAGGGCATATGCCCATTCTCCATCAAAACCTAATGGTGGGATACAAAGAGGGACAAATGAGGAAACTAAAAAAGTGTAGTCATTTTAAAGATGAGTGGAAGAGACTGCACAAACCAGAGCCTCTGGGAACTTCACGATGGAGCTTTTTCTGAGTACCAGACACTAGACTGTCTAGCAAAAAGATTCTTCTTTGTTCAGCATCTACACAAACATAACAAAATGAGGCCAAATGAGTTACATGAGTGTTCTGTCTCTGACTATAAAAATACCCATTTTTGTGTCTCTGAAGGCTTTGAAGAACCATTCCACTAGACAAAAGTTTAAACATACTGTTGTTGAGACTAGTGATTGCATTTAAGAGCCTATTCCTTCAGCAAAATCATGAAAGCCAGTAACGACGACGTCACTTCGTATCTGCTACACATCCTATCCCACAAAATTAAATGTATCTTGGCCAATATAGAATCTACACAGCAAGTATAGGATGTACAGGATGATCCGTGTACAACAGAACTTAACTAAAAGACTTGTACTAATTTTTCAGATCACAAACGAACAAATAAGATTATCCAGACTGAAGGTAGGCAACTGTAGTCAAACAACTAGAAAGGAACACATGAATCAGTTACAAAAAAAATTGTGCTCCCTTTAAGGGTAAAAATTAAGTAAATTCAGAGTAAAATGAAAATTCTGTCTAGAACATGAATTAAAAAGCTTAACCAGATTTAATACACTCTAAATAATGAGTGTTACATTAGACACAATAGTAAGTTAGTTAACACTAACATTGTGAAAGACTGGTTTAAACCTCAGTAGTCTGCAGCGTGTTTTTGGATACCATGCCTGTTTCTGTTACCATAAAGAACAAAACCTGATCTATCATAAATTTCTGTTCTGGCCTCAGGGGAACTGCTTGTGATGCCAGGGACATTCCTGCATGGTCGAGATGCACGCTCCATTATAAACAACTCTATAGCAGTGACAGATCCACTCGGAGGCAGGTTCTTGGAAGAATTGTTACTGAAGCACCACTTTATTGAATCCAGCTCTGGGCTAATTTGGGGGGGTTTCTCCAGTTTTTTTTTGTTGTTGTTTAAGGGTACCCCTAAAATAAACCTTTGTTGTTGACTTCTTGTACAGCACAGAGAGCAAGGGGACAGGCTCCTTCTCTAGTACGCCTGCTGATAGTGTTTCTCTTGTCCTTGACTACAAGAATGTAAGAAATCTAATCGCCTGTGTCTTACATTATTAGTCTTTATCAATCTCTTTCCTTAGTCCCATTACACAGTTGAGAGCTGCTGGGACACCGCTGGAGGTCCAACTGTAAGAATTTTTCCTCTAGCAGAGACAAACCAGAGTATCAGACTAATGAAGGTTGCCAGTGTTAAACCAACAAAAGTTGTTTTACGGAATGATAAATTAATGCTATGGCCAACTGACAGCACTGGTTAAATGTCAGCACTCTTCTTTACTGCCATTATTTTAGCAGCCAGAACAGGAACAAAAAGAGCAATGTCAAATAAAGCTGTAACTAAGCAGATGGAATCAAAATACTGAGAAGTTTATACAGGAATAAAAGGTTATCTTCTATTAACAATCTTCTGCAAAGCTTCCACCAACAGAAGCAAGGCATGGCACGTACATGATTTACATTGCAAGTAAATTCCAGTCTTAACTGCGGTTAATGCACTCTTGACAAGCACACATCAGAAAACATGTTACTGTGTTTTAAATGCTATCTGCTGCATATCACATACCATCGCCGAGTTCAGAATGTCCAAGTTTCCAGCGCTTGTGTTTGAAATAAGCTGGATCTAGATTACTACATGAATCACAACATGACTCAACATCTTTGAGGCACATAATCCCCAGTAAACTGGGGAGTGGTGGTTTTCTTTTTAATATTATACTACTATCAACTGCTGCGCTACATGGACAGCTTATCTTTAACGTTGCCATAAAAACTAACTTACCAATGTGAGCAGTCATGTAAACTGTCGTGAAGAGCTTTCCGCAGCACTGAATCCTTGTCGTAAATGCCCCAAGTGGCTTGTAGTACTGAATCCAGCAGGCAGTCCCCTGCAGTCCGATTCCAAAGTGCATATAGTCTGCTGTCCAAGCGCGTACCCAGTTCCAGTGACCAGTTAATAATGGGAGATTCCTCTTCTAGCTCTGCAACATGACAATAATCTCTTTTAAAACCTACATTCATTTGAAGTCTGAACAGCACAGTAACGGCATGACCTCAACAACTTACCCACTTACGTGATTAAAACTAGGTTTGCTTTCATACTACAAAAACAGGTGAACTACAATGGCTAAAAGTATTCCTTGGGCAAAATACTGTCAAGAAAACAAGGAAAAAAAAAGCTCTGCAACATGACAATAATCTCTTTTAAAACCTACATTCATTTGAAGTCTGAACAGCACAGTAACGGCATGACCTCAACAACTTACCCACTTACGTGATTAAAACTAGGTTTGCTTTCATACTACAAAAACAGGTGAACTACAATGGCTAAAAGTATTCCTTGGGCAAAATACTGTCAAGAAAAGAAGGAAAAAAAAAACCCCAAACCAAACCATAGCCTTAAAAAGATGCAGAAAGTAATTTGTTTGAGGATTGTTACTGAAGTGGAAAGATTTGTTCCGCATTCTTTAAAGAGTTTGTGACTTAAAACTGCCAAGCTTTAAAAATCTTTGAAATACAAAGACATATTACAAACATCATTTCTACAGACTCCATTCTCTCTCTGCCTCATAAATAGAATGTAAATGTTAACATTAAAATAATTCCAGGGTGAAGATTAACTTGATAGCATCAAATCTATGTTTAAAACAAGTTCAGGCAGCAAGGTCACATACATTAAAAAAAAAAAAAAAGTGTGTGTGTGTGTGACAGCAAGGAGAGATTCTAACGATTCTCAGGGCACTGGGGGACAGACTTTAGCAGAGCCTGTTGTGACAGGACAAGTCATAATGCTTCTAAACTAAAAGAGGGTAAATTCAGAGTAGATTTTTCGCAATGAGGGTAGTGAAACGCTGGCACTGGTTGCCCAAAGAGGTGGCAGATGACCCATCCCTGGAAACATTCAAGGTTAGACTGGATAGGGCTCTGAGCAACCTGGTCTATGTCCCTGCTCATTGCAGGAGGGTTGGACTAGATGACCTTTAAAGGTCCCTTCCAACCCAAACCGTTCCATGATTCTATGATTCATTTACCTTTCTGAACATCTCTATCAAGTACTTCGTCAAATAACTTTTCTTGGACTGTGGGTGGTAAGTCTTCAATATCTGGAAAATAGAAAACAAACACAAAAGTCACTGAACATTACTGTAAAAGAGACAAGTTACCAGCTGATGCTCAGGAGAACTTATGCAACAGCTTTCGCCCTATCATCCCTAACATCTCCTCTGAAAAGCTGCTATTATTTTAAGATCTGTCATTTGTGACCATAGGCTTCATAGAGCACGCTGATGTAGATACGTATCTCAGACTGGCTGTCATACCTTTTATGCAGAAAGGATCGTCACAGCACACGTAGGGTAAGAATGGACTTCTCTGAAGGAGAAAGTGAAGTAGAGAACCACTTTGAGGTCGGGGGAAAAAACCCAAGTATTTTCAACCGTACCATATTTAGGACAGCTTCAATCCTAAGCAGTAGTTTTGCACCCATCTGAATGGCTTCCCCTCCCCAGTCTCCCCCAATGGACAGGTACAGCTTGCCAGAACACCTGCTTTCTCAGTCATTTCATGCACTCTTCAACAAAATAGTTCAGAGAACCCCAATGGTCTGCAGGTCACAGTTTGCAGGTAAGAAAACAAGAAACAGGAAAACTATTGAGCTATGATACGGAAAATGCCCCTGCTGACAACTGCTTCAAGAGCTTTACAGACATCTTCTTTTAAAAAAAAAAAAAAGGGGGGGGGGAGGTGGGAGGTGGCAGAAAATTATGTAATGGGCAAAACTTTGTGAAGTCCACATTTAGGCACACGAGTTGCTACTGCAGCACACTATTGTTTGGTGCAGGCAGGGTTTCGTGGGGTGGTCTTTTTTTTTTATATGGTTGTTCTTTTTAAACTAAAACTGGCTTACAGTGGTGTGCTGGTTTTGGCTGAGATTGAGTTAATTTTCTTCATAGCAGCCAGCAGGAGGCTAGGGTTTGGATTTGTGGAATGAACAAGTGGCTGCATGGTGCTTATTGCCAGCTGGGGTTGAACCACAACAAGCAGCCAGCAATCAATTTGAAAGTTTTGCACTCTAATGTCTATGTATCGGCTCTTCAAGAGGTTCCTATCCATTTACTTGAAAGACTGAGTGGAAACTGGTTCCTAAACTACATCATATAGGTAATACCTGAATAGGACTCTGTGATTTATACCTCTATGCTGTCTTGAGACCAGCTACCAACTGTTGACTACAAAAGATGTTCAGTTGAGTAAGTGGAAATACATTGACAGTCTTGACGTACAGCTTTTGAACATTCTTATTCCATAATTATTTTATGGCTATTACATGTGTCAAAAAGCTGCACAGTGGTTTAAGACGTATCTCTGAAAAATACTGAACAAATTCCTCAGTTCTGGGAAGAGCAACATTTCTCATGTGTGTTATGAAATTACTCTGTTGCCTCTCCTTCCCTTTTCTCCCCAAAACAGCAATGAAGTGTTAGTCTCTAGATATTTCGTACACCCACGCCGTCTGCCTCTCAATACGTGACCCACAGAATAAGACTGAATACAGAATCTCAAACAGAAAGTTGTAGACAAGTGGTAGATACTATCCAGGCTTTTTGAAGAGGAGGAAAAGAGGTAACGCTCAACCAAAGAGGTTCCAAATACAATTCTTACAATGCTACTGCTTTATAAAAAAAGACAAACTGATTTGTTCATTAGTACAGCTTCCATCTACACATTTTCTTACCTGTGGTAGCACTTCTATTAAAGGAAACAGCTATTGAAGATTAACAAAAAGCTATTAATGGACAAACATTCTCCTGATCGTGGAGTACCTCAAAAGTATTCATAAAGTGCTACTGCTATAACCAGGTACAAACACAAAGAATAACTCTGGGCCATAATGGAAAGGACTGAAAACTAACACAGCCGAGTGAGAAGTTGTATTAGAGCCCAGAAAAATGTCTAGGCTCCAATCTTAACTTTAATTTCTTTATAATACACCACTTTTCTTCAATTTCCTTGTGCCTAAAGAGGACAACAGATGTTCACTTCACAGGAACAAAGTATGGGTTGAAGTGTGCAAAACCTGAATATGAATAAGCAAATTCAACTACTAGATCTGACCTAAGGTATTAAAACTTAATAAATAAAACCTACACACACACCACCACCACCAGAAAGTCAAAGTACACATCCAAAACAAGCAATCGTCAATTAGGTGACCAAAAAAAAAAAAATCTTCCATCAATAAGAATAATTTTGTAGCTACCTGCAGGTAACGTAAACGTTACAAGGTCAGTCAGAAAATAGCAAGCAAAGTCTCCCTTTCGTTGATGAAGAGATGCAGCAATTTCACGACGAATTTGTTCTGTGACCTCTGGACTTTTTTAGGAATGCATTTCGCTGCATGTTGTGATACCTGTAACATGACACAGTTACTGCACTCAGTATTATTTCTAGTTGAATAAAAAGACTTAGGAGTGAGAACTACCAGCAGACAGTATTTTCTTAGCAATTAATACAACAGAAGTATAAACACTGGTACCCTGAAAGATTAAATGTTTAGTGACTCTCAATAAATTGATGTCTCATTTCTAGCTGACAACATAAAGCCAGTTAAAAACCTCTTTAATTCAAAATGTATTAACAGGTGCCCACTTCCAGCAGGAAAAAGATAGCAAAAACCAAAAATAGGTAAAAGATGGATACCAATAACTCAAAAGTTATGCATGAGCCCAGTCCATATTTAACAAAGAACTTCATTACCACAGCACAACAGTTTCCTACAAAGAATCTTCTCAAAAACGATTAAGCTAAGATACTTAAATTTCTCCAGATTCTAAACATTGCTGGCAGAAGGTGATACAGGGTAAATGACATAGAGATGACACTGGATATGTTAAAAAAAAAAGACACACACTTTCACTAGTCAATATCCTAGCAAAGGAAAGTATCACTGTGGCTCAAACACTACCAAGTATCTTTATAAATGGCATGTTGAGTAAATATTCCTAGAAACTGACACGAAACCAAACAGAAAAATCTGTAACACAGTGTTTCAGCAAATTCACTTGTTTTTAAATGTGTAACTCCATCCACCCAGGCAGCTACATAAACATCACAAAACTACTGATATTAGCCACATATAAATATATACTCAAAGCTTTAGCAATGTAGCTAAATGTCTTGCTTCATCTACTCTGTTTAATTACTCAGCTCCGTGCATTCCATCACCCTTATGCACTTCTCAGGCATGTTACTTTTCTCAGGAACACATGCTTTCAAAATTGCATTAAGTATCAAAAGAGCGAAGGAGGCAGAATAAACAAGGGGCAGAGGCAAAATAAAAGTTTGGCTCTGATCAGATGAGATGAAGAAAACAGACAAAAAAAAGATAACACAATTAGTTACTGGCCTAGTGAGGGGGCAAAGACAGAGGAGGAGGGCAAAGATCAACACAGTTGTGGTGTGCTGTACAAAAATATACATGGAAATGGAACGTGCAAGAGCAAGGAGAACGCAGAGAAGAACCAACCAGTCTATAAAATAGACAAAGAGTGGTAAAAATTCAGCTATTTGGCAAAGCAAGAAATTTGCCTTTCTCTAGAAGAGAAGCTCCCAAGAAAACCAGGGAAGAAAAACCACGTAGACTTACTCATTACCCAAATTCATTAAAAACCTGTGCTGTCATTGATCTCAGTGTTCTGCTTTCAGGGCATTTCCTCTCCTCCACCCAAAGCACAGGAAGCCTGACAATAGCTCACTTCCACCGCCAGTAAAGTCAGACCGTGTGCCAAGACTGCTCATTAAGGAGAAAACTGAATGTCCTCAGGACCACCACACACACAGAGCCTTAAAGTAAACTCATTTCTTAAGGACAAACATCAACAAAGGCACCAAGCAGCAATTCATGTATCCAAACAATATTAAAATCTATCTACTAGAGACTGAAGTTACATGTCACTGGCTGCAAACAATGGCGCAGTTACATAAGGTCTCTACTCAAGGGCCAAAGTAACTCACCTCCGTGAGCAAAATCGCGAGCATGTCTTGCCTCTGAAAGCGTATCGCCAGATGTACAAGCGTGTACCCGACGTCAAACGCAGAAGGGCGATTTAGCAGGCGTACTTCATCTGCAGTAAGCTGGCGGGCAATATCTCCTCCTGATGACTTGTAAGCTTCGACAGCAGCTAAATCACCTTCTACAACTCCTGAAGAAAAAGAAAATTAAATTTGTTTTAGCTAGTGAATGAGCCATTCTGCATCAACCCACCTTATTTAACAGAGTTCACCTCCATCTACTCTGACATATGAAGAGCAACTGCATACAAGAAACTTGCAGATTTTTATTTCTTTTGTTAAACAACAGACTACAAAATATTTACACTTACCTGGCCTCCTAGACCATTTCCACTATCCAAACTAGCTGGAAGAGATGGCAGATCAAAAGTCAGCTGTGAAGTGGTGCTGAGGACCCTTGATGAAATACCGAGTATAACATATTCATGAGCGTTTCATTTCACCAGCAACACTGAGGGAAAGTCATTCATTCATAGTTCTGAGATTAGTTTATTATATCTTCCCTTTTAACTTATCTTAAAAACAAACTACTGGATATAAGAAACAGTCTTTTTTTTTTTCCAAAAAAGAAGAGGGCAGAGAGCACAGTTTCTCTTCAGCTCACCATCTCTGCTACTGATCAAACTTACACAGTTATCATTCAAGGTACTCTATTAAAAATGAATTAAAGAGAAATTACACACACACACACACACAGAGTGTGTAATTTCTAAAGCAAGATGACAGAGGGGGGAACTCTAACATCTACAGTCCCTGGGAATCTCCAGCTTATGTACGATGCTTCACATCAAGACCATTCATGCTGAAGACATTCCTTAGCTGCAATTATCAGAACACATCATCAACAAGGTGTGGTGGTGTTACACTGCAACCGACACTGTTAAAGGTAAGACTTTCTAAATTTAGAAATGCCTTCAACTATAGAGATTCTATTTTAGATATATGCTCCATAAGAGAACAGGGCAATGCTGAACTGAGGAAACAGACAAGTGATCTTAAAGCCACCTTCAGCAGAGAAGTAAACAGAATATTTCTAGCTCAGTATTGAGAAGCAGCCCTATTTGCAGCAGCTCAAGAACAGAAGAGCACGAGCGCGTATCACAGAAATGAGAAAGCCCTCTCCCCTCTTTTCTGTAGCTAAATCTCCTTGCCAGCTCCTAAGAGTGAGGAGCTGAGCAGAAGCTGTGAGGCTGGAAATTGAGACTCAAGCTCATCCTTCACTCAATTTGCTTACCAAGTCTCAAAAGTTCATCAGAAGGGGAAGAGGTAAATCTCAGTCAGGGCACTCACTCCCATTCAGGACTAAGATGCAAACAACAGACCCCAAAAAAACAAACAAGCAAGCAAAAAACCACAACCAAAAAGCCACCACAACAAAATGAACTGCCTACTACAGAGAAGCTCCCTAACTGCTAGGTTGCTGGTTAATCCAGGATTTAGGAAAGCATTCTTAGCTCAGCCAGAAAGTCTGTCATTTTCAATACTGAGATTATAAAGCTTTCGGAAGAAACGCAGAGAGAAAATGGATCATCAGTGCAAGACATTTCTCTACAAAGTTATCAGCTCTGCCCAGTAAACCTCTAAAGATTGAAGTTAGATTATTCATTTCAACAGTTCCAGAGTACACACTCAACTGCAAATTTCAGCCATACAACATCTACCCGTTCATCAAGGACTCAAAAGTCCTAGGAGGCCAGGGCAGAGTGAAAACCATACAGGATGACAATTCCTTAGTTTTCTGATGCATGTGTCTGGTCTGCCTGGACAGGAAGACATTCCCATTCCACTCCAGCATTAACTGCCTGTGTATTCACCCCAGATGCGCTAAAGAACTCATTAGACAAGAGTTATGTCTGTCCCATTTTAGTTCTTGTTCCATAAGGGCTAGAACTTCACTGATGAAAAAAATATTTTATTTTAAAGAAAGGAGCTGCTGCTGATGGAGAACAGCTGCTTCGGTGAAGGGAAACGAACACTAAAAATTCACTGATCAGAGTTTCAAGAGATTCTCCAAAATACGTGTCAAAGGAATGCAATATGGGATATGCTCCTGTTGCAACATTTCCACTTCTGGGTGGAACTAAAACATACCAAAGTGAAACGTATGGGTTTGTCGATATATGCAGCATCCATAACAAGAATGCCAAGTGCTGCATTTTCATGCAATGGCATTTATGCCACTGATAAGGCTGCTTGTGATATAATTCCAACCAAATGCAGCAAATTGACCTGTTAGTTTGGTTTTGTTGGGGGTTTGTTTGTTGTTTTTTTTTTTAATAGATGTATATGTACATATAAGTATCAGCGTCAGAAAACTTAGATATTAGGAGGGAATGTTTTCCTGTGCGGGGGGTGAGGCAGTGGCCCAGGTTGCCCAGAGAAGCTGTGGATGCCCCATCCCTGGAGGGGTTCAAGGCCAGGCTGGATGAGGCTTTGGGCAACCTGGGCTAGTGGGAGGTGTCCCTGCCCATGGCAGGGGGTGGCACTGGATGGGCTTTAAGGTCCCTTCCAACCCAAACCATTCTGTGATTGTATGAATTTCTATGACCTGCCCTCTTAAAACAAGTTATACTACAGCTATGGCACAAGATCACCTGTTAGAAAATACCCAAGAATCCAAAAGGGAAAGAAGAATCTTGATCGGAGAGCAGATTCTCTGCTACCTTCTGATGCCTTTAATTTTTTTCTGTTTATATTAATTTAGGAAAGACATCTTGATAAAGACTAATAGGAACTTCACACCCTTTTATATTTTAACCACTTCTATTGACAGGGGAAAGATTCCAGTTACCATCCAACCAATGACAAACACACCAAAGACCACCCAAGGCTGGCAGGTAGCCACCGTGACAATCCAAATATCCAAAATTCAAACAAATATCCTCAAAATGATCTTTCAATTACAAATTATCAGACTCAAATCATGGTAACAGTTCCAGTCGGCCAGCCTGAGGAGTACACACTACACAGCAGTACATGCTACTACAGCCTTAAGTCAGTGCTGGGTCAATTAATTTTTGTCATTATTCCTTTAAGCCCACACGCTCTAAGGCAGCTTATTACCATCCCACTCTTAACCAAACCTCAGCAACAACTGAGGTCTAACTCTGATGCTGAGAGGCGGTCATGGGAGGTTTGGCAATGCCTTCAAGCACTACTACAAGCTGCAGGAAGGCTCCGAATCAGGGACATGTGCTGTACGCAGCACTGCCAGTTCTTGCAGTCTATTCCCACGTCCTGCAATACTTGACATTCCTAAAAGCCCCATGTCCTAGAATTAATTACTAAAATTGTTACATAAGCTGTCATTTTCAGAGTATGTTTCTAAACCTCACTGATGATGTTTAAGCTAAAGATCAACGCGTATATCAAAACCAGGCAAACTGTGTACGCTTTCTAGGCATTATTTAGAAAATCGAGATTGTAAATGTATTTTAGGTATAGGGTTGGCAATAGAAGAGAAGAACAGCGACGGTGTGCTAAATGACACATCAAACTAGCACAGGGACGGCTCATGGAAGGATGGTATGTGATCATATACATGCATCATATCTGGTCACCTTCTAGTCCTTAATCCAAACAGCCAAGTGACTGGGGGAAGCAGGAGGGGGGTATCAGGAAATTTTTTATATCAAGTCCAAACAAACCACTTCTGGATGCACTATTTTGTAAGCGAGTCTCAATAAACATGACACACAAAATCAAACCATATGGAGCTCATTCTGCATAATTTTTTGTACTGAGACCATTGCAAGTCTACATCCTTATAACAAACTTCCTCTTGCAAACCTGATACTAACTTGCACTGAAATACTGTGGCCTGAGTACCCAGAGCATCACTACTGCAGAGCCTATATTCTGTGGTCATTACAAACTTCTTTGGCCTCTTAGCCACAGGAAGAAAAGACCAAAATTCTCTTTACCCATTCTACCATCTCCCTACTCCATTTTAGCCCCTTCAAAAGAACAGGGAAAATTCCTGAGAGCTCGTCAGGTGCCAGCCTGCTTACAGTGCCAGTCAGTACAATCCAAAATATAGTAATTTCTAACAGGCACACTGCCAGAAATTGGAACCAGAAAACACAAATCTTGCCCCAAAACTATAGGGTAAACTTGCCTACATGCAACATTCATAAAAACTGCCTGCAATTCCTAAATTCAGCATCACCACTCCAAAATGAGATCTAAATATGCTTTTACTGACAACAGGAGGCACATTCCTACAATGGCTTTGATTTCTGCCACACCAATGAGAGCCTCCAATTCATTAAGTCAATTTAAATAAACCCTAATAAAACACTATTTACAGAAATATTACAGAAATATTTCCTGATGTTATAATTCACTACATTTCATAACACACAAGTGCCTGATTACTTACACAAGCAGCCTTTGAATTGTGTTCTGATACAGTGCGGTGGCAGTTGGATTATTCCCCACTGACACCCTCCGCATTCCTCAGACTGTTAAAATGTCAAAAGGAAGAGTGGCATTTGCCTGCAGATTGTTTGCACAGCACCCGTGAGGACTCCAGCGGCTAGACCTCTTGCGAGGGCACAGCTCTGATTAGTTACAAGAGCTACACAAATGCAAACAGATCGTTACGGCTCAATGTCTACTTCTGATCCACAGCAAGAAGAGCTTTTCTTTTACATGGACTCCAGAAATGTAAGACTGGCATTATTGCAACTGAAGACACCAATCTGTGCCTCCCCCCCAAGCTGTGCTTTGCTTAATGCACAAAAACATGACTATAGCCTGACATTGCAAGTGACAGGACAGAATGTCAAGTGCTGCACCCAAGTCATAAGAAAATACAAGTGCAAGTTAATATTCTGCCATTTACAGGTTCAACTGTGTTCCCATCTGCAAGTCAGGCATTTCCTCTTGTTGGAATATTCTTTCACAGCACTGGGAGCCAAGGTTTTTTCTTCTTCTGGTAAAGCCCAGACTCTTACAGATAGCACAGATCGGGAATATGCCATCTCAGTATACATGAGAAGATACATGATAGAGATTAGGAAAGTTATTTAAAAAAGACCAAATTTAAAAAACGTTTATCACCCAGTAACAACTATTTGTACCATCTTGATCCTGCGTCTTTCCTGCTACAACCCTTAGAAGTACCTTCTTTATTAGGTATCAGATACCACCTTTGCTCACATTAAATAAGCCCATAATTAGCCTAGATGCTAGACACAAACTACTTCAGCTAAGGTGCTAATACATTTATTCTTTAGAACATGTAAATATTTACAGGGTTTAGTGCAGTTAAGTAAACTTGGAAAATCTACAAGCATACCTAGAAAACTAAATCCTGTCTGCCCTAATTCACAGTCCCAGTGACTTAGGACCAGCCAATATAAAAGTTTCCAGATCAAGTACTACAGCAGCAACGCTTATTTATTTCAATATCTTTCAATAGTTCTGGAGTACACTGGCTGGCACAACTTGCAAATGAAATAGGCAAATTCCTTCAAATAGATCGATGCGGTTCTGTCGTTTTTCTAGAGGGCAGCAGAGAGGCTGGGGGACAGACAGAACTGGACACTGCCATAGCAGGTCAGGACAGGGGCTCACCAGCTCCGCAAACAGCTCCCAACAGCAGCAAGGTTGAAATTTGCAGTGAGACTAAAAGCAAGTAAGAACAGAGAATAGCAACCCTCACTTCCACCACGTTTGCTGTCAATTTAGTTAAAAGGTTCCTCAACAGTACCTCAACTGCTGTGGAGACAAATGAGCAATTGCAGAGCAGCAAAAAGCAGTCAGCCAGCCTCCAGTAGCTGATGTTGCAAGAGGCTCCTGACTCTCAAAACCTGTAAAAACATCACTGTATAAGAGACACACACACAGTCTTGCATATACTACAGGGCAGGCATTCTAAATCTTTGAAAAGGTTGAACAGGATTAAGCTGAAATGAAACAAGCAAAACCAGAGAGAATTCAATTCAATAACACACCTGCTAAAATAAATACAACATTTTTTGCTAAATTAATGTAAGACTGTGAAGATGCCTCTGTTTAGATAAAATATCTACAGAACAACCCAAAGATTTGAGATTTCTTTGATTCAAGGAGGTAGCAATGCTACCGTAAACAATGTGTGCTCACCTTTGAGTAGACTACAAAAGGAAACACTTCCTCTTAAGGAGGTCATTGTGCCTCCGATGTGGGACAATTGCAATCAACTCCACTATTCCCTGAACTGCTTGATGCTGGGCAATAGAAGGCAAGTTTGTCAAACAACCAAATTACACATTGTACAAGTCAGAGGTAGAGTCAGATCCCTTTATAACATACACCAGGTAAGAGACGTGGAGCCCTGAGCTGCTTCTCTTTTGCATATGTACGTACGTACTCCCATTTACTCATCCACAGACTCATCCCAAAATCGGTTTAAGCGACAAGGTGACCTTCCAGTAAGCGAGGGGCTGACACATTAAAACCTAATCCTGACACTTGTTAAAGATCTTACTGCCGCTCTGGCATTGAGAGTGCGGAGGAGCTGTGGTCTGACCACACAAGCTGGAGCATTCTCTGGAGCTCAGCCCTCATCCTCTTCCGACTATTCACCAGCGGTGCACCAGGTAGCCATAAAGAAAGTTTTATTACCAATAACTGCTCCATTTCAGCATTTTGAGCACCAAAAACATTCAGTCTGAGAAAAATTTCTCCTCTGAGAGGAAGAACTCCTTTGCAAACAAGTATGACACATCAGTTAATACAATAGAGAAGGATTATCAGAAAAACCTTTATGGGCCTCTAACCACACCCTTCAGTTCATTCTCCTCTTATTTCCAGAACCTCCCTAGTTAGTGATCTGCTTTTGATTGTGTGCTAACACTCTCTAGGTACTGACAGCTTGAGACAGAACCTTCTGTATACTAAATTTTTAAAATTCTTCACGCTCAGCAACTTGCATCAGCTTAAAAAGAATAACTTCCAAGACGACATGTACCTTAAACCTGAAGCCATCCAATGCATGAGAGTATGACTATCGTCTATTCTTTCTTCCATGCAAACAGCTCTTACCCCCAAATACAGTCCATGTAGTATGTTTAAAGCAACACACATCTAAGAACTGCTGAAAGATGTCCTCATCCCCCTCTCCCATCTGTCAGAGGTATCCACATCCCTTGTTGCAGTAAAGGTTGATCTGTTGCATCCTAAGGGAAGCTGGACAGCAGAAAATCATGAATTATATTCAAATTAACCATCAGTCCTTCCAAGGCAAGTTTAAGTAATTATTTTTAACTTGATCATTTTTTTCACTTCTTTCTAGCATTAAGATATCACCGAGATTTAAAAAAAGAAGTTAAGAGACCAAAATAAAAGTATGTTTCAGTAGTTAAGATTTTCTACCAATGAGGAAGGCATTTTACCTACTCTGAAAGATACACACACAAATGTCAAGTAGTTATGATAGAACATATGCACAGTACACCGGTGACAATACAAGAGGTGACAGTTGTAAGCTTACACCACTGTCACCTGGCACAGCAGACAAGCATGCCAAGTCATGTTTCTCGGTACCACAAAGGAACAGGGGCTCTCCTGCTCCCCAGGCACCCCAACGGGCACTTTGCCGTATTTAGCCAAGGCCAGTGGGGCAGGTCATCTCCTGTCTGGCTCTTTCACGCTATACTTCCCCAAACAGCCCAAGCTAGCCTAAACTGACACCGGCAAGGAATGGTGCATGACCCTTCCCAGCCTCCAGCAGCTTCTTCCCCACCCATCCACTTCCCAGTCTCTTATTAAAGCATAAACAACCCCTGCAAGGTTTGGATGTGATGAGGAAACCAGGCTGGGTTTACTAAAACAGCAAAACAACCAAACAAACCACCACACCCCCCAGAAAAACATCCCCTCATCAAGCTCATCCAGCTTCATTTTTAGCAAGATTTGTTTCTAGATGCACTTCACAGAAACCCGCCGGGAGGAGGACAGAAACAAGCAGCTAGGACTATTTCGGGTGGCAGTGGCAGCTGAAAGCACTTGGGTACGTCAGTCCCTTCAGGCTGCCTTTATTGTCACCAAAGAGCCACATGTTCTGCAAGACACAGATCAGGAGGTGGCCTCCATCTCTGGGACACTGCCCAGCCAACCCCTTACCTAAATCTGGACAGAACGACCCTCCTTTCTCACAGGGTTTGTGAATGTTTGGGTAAAACATTTGGCACTATTTCAGAAAACTGAAGGGACAAAAGGACAGATTATAAAAAAAAAAAAAAATCCTGTAAGAGAGAGAAAGTAGTCGACAAAGGCAAAACTAAGCAGATACATATGTAGGAATACTAGGAATGAAATAACAGTCCTTTTAAGGATGTAGTGCAAAACAAGACTCATTACAGACCACTCTAAATATTTTGGATTTAAGGAACACACTCTAGTTGCTTCTTTCACAGAGCTAAGAATAATGCTGGTCTACTCGCTTTCGGAGCCCCCAGCCCAGAAGTCTGGCCTGTGATGGCAGCAGCCACTTTACGGACCTGAACTGACCGAGCAGCACATGCTCTCTTGCAGCAGTCAATAAGCAGGCTTGGAGGAGAACAGAAAAGCAGAAGAAATCTGTAGGCTACAATTCAAGCTCAGGAGTTGAACGCACAATGCAAGAACCCCCAGCAGGGCTCTGCAGCAACCACACTCCGCTAGCACCATTGCAAAACCCAGCCCTGAACTGCCAGGAGAGGGGAGGCTTCAGCAAGTACTGAAGTGTAAGCCCCAAGAAAATTCTGAACACTAGAAAGATTTTATAGTGATGACCATCTTCATCCATTTGTACTACTTAAAACCACAGCCAGCTGTCACCAGCTTCACCAGACCCCATGCCAGTACTACTGTTCTGATGCATCAGATTCCCTAAGCCCCACAGGCCACCAAACCTCTTGTATCTTTGGCATAGATACTAAAAGTTATATAAAAGACAATGCAGCTTCATTTTAAATATACACTAGTTCCCCCACCCCAAGAACTGGGAGTCACCTTGGACTTGACATTAACCTTGTACTAGGCCAGTACAGTAGAAAGCACTGGTGTCCTTGCAGAAGCCGTTTTTAATTTTTTATTATACTTCAAATCCCCACAAACATGCACAGAGATACTTTTCTAAATCCACACAAGATGCACGTCTATCTTCACATTTCAGCTAAAAAGAACAGAAGTGGAAAAAAAGTAGTCCGATATATGTTTTTAATGAAACTCGACACTTAATTTAAATCCTAGTAAAGATCATTTTATAGTAGTCAAGATGTGAAGAGGGAGTTCAACTAAACAGCTGTCCTTAAAGCATCAAACCTTTTTCCTTGCTACCTTCTGAAAGATAATATCTTCTAAGAGAAAATAAAATAACCAGTCTGCCAAGAATTACTCCTACTCCTGCTCCTCTATCTTTTAACTCCAGGGAAAGCTACACTTTGTACATCCAAAAACTTTAAACCGATACATCTCTCCCACATAAGCCAGACTCAAAGCAAACGGACCTTCCATGACTGATTGAGCTTCAACTTGGAGGTGCACGGTCTGAAGTTACCGAATCCTAACAAGCCACCGCCTGTCAGCTGGACTATGGTAACAGACTGTATGAACTCTTACTCCATCAATTTTCACAAACTTACTTGACATTTAACATGAACTTGTCCTGTTTTATAACTGTGTTCGGCTAAGGACTGACAAGTGTTCAGCTCAGCTATAAATTCCCAAGAGCTCCAGCTGGCTAACAAACACTAAGTCACCATAACTCAGTTGATTCCAATAAGAACATAAGCTTCAGGCAAAATTGTTCAATTGACAGTTAAATTGTTTTAAGTATGTCACACTAAGACAACAGAACAACCAGCATAAGTGTGGCTTATTGCTTTTAAAATTACTGGTTAAACTGGTGTACCTTTCCAATATAGATACGCTCTGCAAAACGTCCAGAGACAACCACAAAAGAATCTGTGAAGCTTCCATCCATCTTCCTAAAGTTATTCCTGCTACAAGGATTATCGGGGAAAAATATGACATCTGTGAAATGCAAAATTAAATTCTGAAATGAAGGATTGATAATGAACAGCTTTGGTGGCTGTTTTTTTCCCCTTAGTTGAAAACTTACAGTAAGCGCTGAAGTTTCAGAAGGGAATCCATGAAATCTTTCAGCAGAATAGTAGTAAAAACCAGCATACAACTTCACTTGCATTCTAGCTTTCTCATCAAGATCCCTTCAAGACACCTTCAAACTATGTTAATTCTAAAAAAACAAATCACTATTGCCCTACAAAATTTCTATGAACACAGTTTTGAGTTTCACGTACAACTGTACAGTCACAAGCAACATTAAATACTTGCAAAACTCATGTTCTTAAATATAAACACAACCATTCCCACATGGATTAAACCTGAAAGTGTGAAATATTTGAAATAACACTGGAATAGTCCAAATAATTCACTTTTTTGAAAAGCCGAGAAAAAAACCCCTAATATTTAATACAATTGCTATCAGAATGCAAGGTAGACCTCTCTAAGGCACAGGAACAACCTCCAACAATTGATTTTGGGTATTCAATAACTTAGGAAATATCATACAGAATTTCAACTGCTTCGTTTCAGAAGGAAAAAGCACTGCACATCTGCTAGCATGTAAGGAGCTGAAGGTATCAGGAAATATTATGGCATCTAATTATTTTCAAAAGGAAATCTATTTGTACAACTATTCACGCAACACAAAAATAAACCGGAATATTCATTAGGTCAGAGAAACCAAACCCATAATACCCATAAGAACATTTACACCTGATCAAATATATTAAATAAAGCAGCTCCACAAATTAGTTTTTCAATGATAACCACCATGACTTCATGAAACATTAAGGAACAGTACGAGACATACTAGTAGCACTAGAGTTTCAAATGAAGTGTTTTACTCTAAAAATAGTTGTGTATTTCAAGTGTTTAACCTGCTTGTATGCTAGGGTACAAGAGATCTGCTTCTGGGAAGTTACAGCACAAAAGTTAACTCACAAGGTCAATAACTGAAGAAAACCCTGCTCTCAGATGTCTCTCTGTTCTTTAACAGCATTGGGAGAATTAGCCAGAGTTTCCTTAGGAAAGCACTAAAATACAAACCAAAATTGGTATTGGAATTTTTTTGAAGCAGTTGACTACAAAAATACTTTCAGAAAGCCTGTAAACATTTACAACACAGTATCTGTATGAATACAATATTATTACTTTCAAGGTCAGTATTACACATGCAGTTTCTTGGAGCTACATATTTTGGTGTTATTTTTAACATCTGACAGAGCATCTTGTACTGTTGCAAGCTCTCCGCTGTTTACAAATACTCTCAAGCTGCAGCTGCTGATTCTACTAGCGTATCCTACCATAGCAAAAACAAGAGTAATCTTAGTTATCCGACAATGGCAGTTTTTACAGTACTGTATGTATTGCATTGTTCTGCAGACTGGTTTTGTAATTTTTCCACCCTTTGACGACTACATAGAACAACAGGATTTGGTTACAAGTATATCCATTTCTACATAAGGTCAAAAAAGTCTAAGCGTAGTTGGGAAACACACATAATCCTGTTCAGATGATGGATGAACTCTGCACCCCCTTTTAGCAGGTGCTATTTCAGGAACTCCTGCATTTGGTTTACTTTTTTAAACTAAAACGCAGAGATCTAAAAAAAGCTCTTTTGAAACCAAATCTCAAGTTTATGTTTTAATATCCTATTATCCCAAAATACCTCACCACAGGCATAACAGTATAAGGTAGCAGCAAACAACTTACCAACACAAGCATTCAGGAACAGCCAATCTGTCTTTTTCATTCTATTTTTTATTTGCTTTAATTTTTTGAAGTCAACTTCAAGTTCTTCCTTACTGCTGACAGCTCCAGCCACTTCAATTCTTTGGAAGTCCATTTTCACATCAGATTCACGTTTGGTTGTAGGTGGAGATCTTCTTTGGCTGTTACCACTACTACAGCTTCCCCTCCATCGAGCTCTGTCTTGCTCGTTGATGATTGAAGAAGCCTCTTCCGTGTCTGCCAGTTCTATTGCTTCTATGTTGTTAGGTCTGGGATGATCACATACAACACATTTCCTGGCCTTCGCCCAGTTTTCGTATGTACAAACAGAACAAGTCCAGTGCTGAGCCCTTGTGTTTAGTTTATTTCTGTCATTATATTCCTCACACGGATCAACGGAAAAAGGGACCGGTCTTGAACCAGAACCTGAAGACTGAGGAGACTCCGTGGGACTCCTGGTCCTGCGCTGAGATAAGCACTGAGTACACCTTATTGCCCTCGGCCAGTTCAAATACGTGCACATGTGGCACGACCATTTATTTGCACTTTCCATACTGTAAGATGATTTAACCCTCGGTCTTGCGCTAGAATCTGGACATATCAAAGGACTACTCCCTCCTTCAGTGCTCGTAGGATCCCAGTCTCTACCAATATCACTTGAACCACTTTTAAATGGATCTTCTGTGATAATTGTTCCACTAGGTCTCTGAGCACGACACATGGTACATTTGATTGCAGATGGCCAATTTTCGTATGTACAATACTCACAAGCCCATTTAATTCCACGCTCTGTCATCGTGCACTTCTTGAAATGAACTGCGTCGGGCAGAAAGCTAAGTAATCAGAATACATCATTAGTACAGAATGACTGCTTAGGAGCTCTGCTTCAAAAAAAAAAAAAAAGTAAATGAGATTTAACCCCGTTGATGCGTACTGGATCAAATACAAAAATCAGGCTGGGCAAACGGGCAATCTTTATTTTATTATTAGAATATGTAGCAGGAGAAAATCCACCATGAAAAGAGCTTGAGCTAACTGCATTTTAAATGCAGAATTCAGGATTTCCTAGTGCAGAAAGGAAAACTCAGTCCTGCATTTCTAGAATTTCTTAAATTTGAACAGAGGCTTCCAAAACAAATTCTGAAAACAGATGTACATTAAGCACTGAGAATACTGGAGAAGAGAGCAGTATGGCTACAGAAACAAGTCACAAATATTAAATTATTGAAATAAAACCCAATATGACTACAGCAGGGCAAGAAAAGGAACACAATGTCGAGACCCTGTGCAAGACCTCACAGGATTTGGAAGGAAGGAGTGTATCAGGTGGGCAATTACACAACAAATAAGCATTTCTTTCAGAAAAATAGGGTGTAATAGTTTACATAAAATACATATATTTGAAAATTTTATACATGTGCTTGACCAAGACTAGGCCTTGATTGGACATCATTTACAACAGCAGTGTTACAAAGTTAAAACATCACTAGAAAGCAACACAAACTGTGTGTTGACAGGCTAACATAATATCTTCATTCTACAAATCCAGATTACAGTCCAATTGCAACTCACTTTTTCTCTAATGAAGAGGGGATTCTGTCTTCATGCTGGCTCAGACCTTGTCCTCAGATTGCCAAATGTGAAGGATGAGACTAAGCAGATAACTATTCCTGTAAACAAAATGAAAACAGGCTCATTATAGGTTTCCTACTGGACCTGAGTAACCAGAAAGTTAATTATTAAATGCCACACCTACTCTGATCCCAATATACTTGTTTAAACTCAGTCATGACCTGCTGAGACTAACATATAGACTGGTTAAAATAAACCAATAAAGAACCAGTTGCCACACAAGTGATCAGTCTGCCGAAGTAAAAGAATTAGATCCAAGCAATGGCAAATTCACACTAAAACATCTATAAACACACTTACTTTCATCTGAAACTTAGGACGGGGAAGGAAAAAAAGCTTTGATCCCCTCCAGTTTGTGTAGAGGGCATAATAGGGGGAAAGGGTGAGGCAGGTAGATAAAGGACAAATAGAAGAATAATACAGTCTATTTCCTCCCTTACCACAGAATCATTATTGAACATATGAGACTCAATTCTGTGCTATCTTTAAGCATGCAAAACTGTTTAAAATACAAATTTGTCATATCAATTGAATGACAATTCTTATTCATCATGTTGCAACTCTCTTAGCTAACGAAAACACCCAGAGTCTGATAAACAAAAACTCAAAAGAGAAGTTACACAACAGGATTAAATTCAAAATCAGCCACATCAAACTAAAAATTAGTTTATACCTCTTTTCCAATTAGGAAATGTTTTATGAGTCAGTACATTCTTCACCGAAATACCTTCACACACGCCTTACTCTACCCAGGCATAGTTAAATACCCACTTAATTGTCACCTTTACTGCTACTATCTCCCTTCTGTGGGCTCCAGCAGGCAGCACAGGTTTTTTCCAACAGCTCGACTCTGATCTATTCACCAGATCAGGTGGCTGCATGAATGAGGGGCTATCGCATGGCCAGGACAGAGAGGGCAGGACTATCCTTTTCAGCAGCGATCCCTATTTACGCTGCACACAAGCAGATGAGCAATCAGGAACACATAAAGCTGGCTCATAAAGCTTGGGTTCCAATATCACTTGTTTGAACAACCTGCAGAGCACTTCACTCCCACCTATACGTTATAAAACTGAGTAAGGAATGTGCTGAGAGGGCAATTAGACTTCCTACTGCTTCCCCTCCACCGTCCACTCATAGATGCCCATGCCCATGCGTAGCGGGGGAAAAAAAGGAGCAAGATCACACTAGGGTCCCCATATCTGTAATAAAATAAGTGGAAAATACATACATACACACAAGAATACAGAGTCAACTTGATTTTACCAAAGGTGACTTCATAAAAAGGACTTTTCAGAAACTTGGAGGAAAAACAGCTTCTCTACTCTGTAAACAAACCAAAGCTTTACCAAAACACCTCCTATATGACTACTCTACTATATACTAGGTTTATCTATTCCATTTGGTCAAGGCTTTTTTCCCCAGTTCCCAAAGTAAGTTTTTTAGTGACTTAACGTTTCTTAAAAAGCTTATTCTCTGTATAAACAGTAGAGAGCTTTCCTAGAAATTAACACTGCTTCGTTAGGAACTTAGGACAGTTGAACATGGTTTTCAGAAAAGAGAAGGAAGCAGCACACCATCTGTGCACCTGCCAACTGCCACGAGCAGTTTCACTTGTGCCACCAAGGACAAGCAGAAAGTGGCTGTCCCCATACTGCAATGCCCGATACAAGCTGGAGAATAATTTCTGCCAGCACAGAAGCTGGTATGTTTTGAGCAGGCAATGCTTTCAATCAAAAGCCAGATCCAAATGCAATGTGTGATGAAGCCCAAGAGGGATCTGTAACTGTAAACGGTCTCTTACCTGCCCTAGTTTGTTCCCACTGCAAACAAATCCCAACCCACATTTGGGATGTGGCAAGAAAACAAAGCATCCTCTGTTTCACTGACATTAAGGCTGGGAAAAGAGATTGCCGCTCAAGTTGAAAAGCAGCTGGTTGCAAAAACTACCTAAACAAATACCGAGATTTTATGAAACCAAATAGCACAGTACATACTGCATTACAGAAAAGCTTTCATATAGATCATGAGATTAGGGGTTTAGCTGTAATTATTTTCTGCGCCTCTTAAAAAGCTAAATGCTTTCAGACATAATTCTTAGAGAGGCTGAGTATCTGCAGCGTTGAAAGCCTCCGAGATATGAGCTCACTACCTCCGAACATGGGGCCTCAGGTTATTACGAAGCAAAGAATATAAAAAGGTTCAATGGAGCAATGCAATTTATTTTCCGTGACAGCTCTGCCAACACCCACCATGGCACAGATAGATGAGGAAATCTACCACTTTCACATATTGGTGTGGTTTTGTTTTGTTTTGTTTTACTTTTAGGTCTTAGGCTGACCCCCATCTGATTTACCAGCGATGCAGAATCATCATCCAGCTGCTAAGCAGTCTGAAGCTTGTTACATTGTTTCAGAATTACTTCTTTGCCACTCTGTCTTCAAATTAACTTGTTATTTTAGATTCTTCACAGAGGAGAAGTTGAATCATGCAGTACCTCCTCTCAGAGAGAAATAGCACAACGGTGACTGTGAGGTGCAGGTGCATGCCTTCATGTCCAAAAAGCATGAGCAGACAAGAAATTAAAACCCACAGAACTCCAAGCAATTTCCAATTGATCAGTTTATACCATGTGCTAAATACTTTCTGGACAGATCAGCAGAGTAACTCGGTCCATAAAGAGGAGAATACATTAAATTCTGACAAAGCAAGTGACAAAGAAAAACCAAAACATTATTAGAATACCTTTTTACTAAATAAAGTCAGTCGGGAAAGGTCATCTAGAACAGTCACAAAATTTTCTTTTGCTTTGTTTCAACTTTTAAGAATATTTTTCTTTCTAGGCGCATGGGAAAATACAAACTAGCACACAGAAACTGGAAAGACACAATAAGTCCTCAAATAACATTTTTATGACAGGATATATTATACTCCCCTCAATTTAATCATTCACTGTGTCCAGAAGTTATTTTCCCTTTGGCTCAAGCAAGGAACAATATAGAGCTCCATTTCATTAAACCATCAAGCCCTTCCCCATAAAGAGGCCAGACGCTGATTAAGACCAGTCTACACTACGGATTTTTTGCCGGGATGGTTATATCAGAAGCACATCTGTGCTGGCAGAAAACTTACGTAATTACACTGATCAAATCAGTGTTCCCACCTTAACTGGTTTTGCTCACGTGTACGGATTTTCAAACAAAGCTAACTGCTTCTGTACTTACAGGGAAAAGGGAGCTTAGCTATCAGCTTAAGCCTTCAGCAAGGGTTGCCAGGGACACAGAGACCCACCCTCCTTCCCCCTCAGTGGAGCTGCCCCTCTTAGGCTGCTCCAAAAAGAAAAGCAGGCTGGTTTATTCCTCTTTATTTTCAAACACTGAAGCAACTTTTCCAAGGAACAAAATAAGCAGAATCATGCTGTTCTGAAAGAAAGAGAGGTCTCTATAACCAAACACAGAAATCGATTGACTCGACAGTTTTTGAGTGTAGAAGTGACACCCTGCACACATCCAACCACAAAAAGGAGAGGAAAGGAACAGCACTGAGTCAAAGCAAGAGATCGAACAGCAGCACTTTCACTGTCTTCTTTATGTTACGAAACACGGTGTATTTCAATGTACATCTACCAAGAAAGGATCTCAGTCTGACAGCTGTAGTTGCTCACTAACAGCTGGATAATGTTGCTGTGAAGTTTATATATGCACACCATGGACAAAGCTTTTCATGAAAAACTGCCTATTACTAGCCCTGCTTAATTTGACACATTTTCACAAGTGTTCCCCTCCGTATGTCGCTACCTCAAGCTCTCTTCCAACTACCCGCAAAAAATTAGCATAGTTCTTAGAAAACCGAAGTTCATTTATACACAAATAAGCTTTCTAATTAAAGCTGTAAAAGGAAAACCTGTTAAAATCACACATCTGGGTTATCACCTTCAACAGTTACAATAAAAGATGCACCAGTCTGAATTCAGGTAGGGTAGCTGTAGCTGGCTTTGTTCTGTAGAACTGCAGAACATTTTTAAAGATGTGTAAGATGAATTTGAGTCAACTGTTCACAGTAGGAAACAAAACAACGGTTTGGTTTTAGTGTTTCCAAATAAATAAACTTACAAACACTGACTCTAACCATGTTATCTTTTTTAAAGTTCACCTAAGCTGTACCAAGGGACTCTTCAAACAAAAGTTCTGCCAATTTTTAAACACAGCCAGTAGGAAGGTCTAGAAGATAAGAGAGCTGTACACAAGCTTAAATCAAAAAGGCCAATTTGTTTCTTTCAAACTTGTAAACTCTCTGAAAACCTGCTTTCTCTATCCACCATAAGCCTCAACAGATCAGTATCTTAAAAGCCTAAAACTCGAATCTAGGCTTCTACTGTTTGAAGGGAAGTAACAGTAAATTCCATTGTCGTCTCTGCAAATTAGTTTAAAAAAAAATTAAGAACATTGACCTTGTCAATGGGACAACCAAATCAAATCAGCGCTGAATCCAGAAGCTTTGCAGGAAGGGTAATAACCGTGTATTATAGCAATGAACGGAAAGATTACTGCGAAGTCACAAATGTAGAAGCATTTTCTGTATTAGCCTGAATACACTGAAGCAAGAACACGTAAGCATGGTTTGCTTTGGTTGTTAGGACAGTTCTTTAAAAATGAAAGGACGCTGTCCCAAACAGATCAGCAAAAAGGAAAAAATACTGTCATCTGAGGAAAAAAGCATTTAAATTGTTTTCTGCAAGCTGCTCTGTGAGGTGGGATTTTTTGCTTATGAAATTTTTATTTCTTTAACGAACACTAGCTGGCTATTTACAGTACAGACAGTAAGAACTGGCCTCAGACTGCAGCTATCATTACAGAACGCTTATAAAATACAGATAGAAAGCAAGAACCATGTTGGGAGACAGAAGCTTTTGTCAAACTACATTATCCTTCCCATCCTCATCCCAGTGAGAGCACTGCTCTGGAAACATACACGGATCACCTTTGCTCTGCTGAGCATCAGAGCTGTTCCTCTGCTCCCAGTAACAGGGATAACAGGAGCAATGCTGCTGGTCTTGAGAGAGGCTTTGAGTGAAGATTAGCACAAACCTGAGTTCTATTAAAGATCAAATCATTGCTATGTAAGTCACAACACAATCTACAAGCTATAACATTAACGGTGCATGAGAAAAGAGGAATGGGAAATATTTTAGTTATAACTATTTGCAATCTAGTATTTTAAATGAGTTTTAACATTTTTCTTCAGTTTTGATAGTCTAGGCTGTCAACAGATACTCTGTACTGCAGATTTTCAGGTGTGACCTCCTTCATCACATACAACTTTTCATCTACGAAGTGGGTAATCATTTAAAATCCAGAAAACTTGATCTTTCACACAGAAACACACTGCAAGAAATACAGTTCTCTTAACCAAAATCTGAGAAAGTAGTAATTTTTGAAAACATGTAGAAGTCTGTTCGGTGGGCAAAATTCTGACAGGTTTCATTTACATGCAATTAATAAAAAATTGCTTTCATTCTGATTTATGAATTTGTATCTCATTTCAAAGCATCTTAACTCTATTAGGTATTCAGAAAAATAATGCTGCTTTTTCTTCAGCTTTCTTTTCAATATTCTATTCACATCCAACTGCTATAATTTCAAATAAACCTTAAAACCTGACTTTTCACAAGCAAGAGAATTTATATGCAGTTTTAATGCAAAAAAAAAGGTTAACTCTGTCCCAGCCAAAACCAGTACAATGCCAGATTTTGTAAACGTTCTCTGCAGCAAGAAGTCAAACTTTTGGGAGGTTGCAGATCTTAGGAGGCATCTGAAATACAAGAATTGACAATGAACTTTAGGTTAGGATGTAGATCAAACTATAAACAGCCTCTTCTGCAAAAGCTGAAAACTCATCACAGAATTAACAGGTATTTGGCAATATTAATCATTCACTCTTTCTGCTGTCTTTATTTTGATGTTTATCCCTTGAAGCATTTTTGTGCTCTTAACCCCTACAGTTAATCATGCTGTGTACCTTGCAAAGTACAAGGCTCCATTTTATTTGTCACTCATCTCAAAAGGGTCAAACTACATATAGCTCAATTAAATGTGTGACTAAAAGCTAGGAAAACCTTAAGTGCTGAAAACAATCTAAAAAAAAAAAACAATAGCAGTGGCTTGCAGTTCGGTCCTCTTTCTTATTTCAGGGGGGTTACATTTTTTTCAGGGTTTTTTGTTTCAAACTCAATTAAAAGTGAACTATTTAGATGAGATGTTACTACCATTAGGATGGACTAAATACGACCGCTTACTTAGAAACCAATACCATTTGGGAAAATGAGAGTAAGCAGATCAACAGTTACATAATACACAGCATCTCCCACACAGTATTAATCAAAAACAAGCAAAGTGACTCAAAATAATGAGCTATGATAGAGTATTCACATAAATCCAGCCAGCAGCATTTAATGAATCTGATCATCATGAGCAGTCAGCAACAGACGAATACCGACTCAAGAGAGGATGTACAATACAGGAACAAATTTATGTAATAAAACGGAATTGTTAAAACTTCATTTTGAAGACTTTTGCGTTGGACAAAGTACAGAAGTTGAACAAGAGGACTCTTTGTAAGAAGTAAGGTCAAACACAAAAATACAGTTTATCTGTGTTTAGACTATACACCTAAAACATGAGACTCATTTTTGTTTAGATCTCAGCCATCCTCACGCAAGATGAGGAAAACCAGATGTCACGCTCTGAATAAAAACACACTGTGGAGTCAGACATCAAAACCTAAAAACACTTAAACCTGTCCAACAACCAAGAAACATTATATTAAAACTTGTACATTTCACATTCAGTTGTAGTAATTATCCTCTGGACCTCCTCAATAGTGGCTGACCATAAATCAGATCACGGCTACAGGCAGACATGGTCACCATTTGGTGGAGAAAAACCACCTGCCTCCGAATGAAACAAGGAAACGCACACTCAACATCAACTGTTGGGTAGTTTCCTCCTAATTAACGGCAAGCCACTTTCCGATCCAGTTAAGGACCATCTATGGTATATGTATTTGCAATTGGGCTATATTTGAGACTAGCTGTAGTTCCAAGTAAGCCATGCAAGCCACAGATAGTGGCTAAACAGAAAAGTATCAAAAAAAAATTTAAAAGAGAGAGAGAAGCTAAAATCCTATTATCACAGCGCACAGAAACTACTGTGTGTGTCGCTGCTTAACGTAGTGCAAAGAACTAGTATCAAATAGCCCAGGGAAAACAAATTCAAACTCCTTCTAGAGAAACAGTGATATCAGTTTGTTCTTTTTTTTTTTAATGTTATGATTAGTAATCCGTAGTTTGCTCGTAACACATGTCCAACAACTCCACGTTATCACCGCAGGGTACTCCAAGCTGCTAGAACGTTTCAGAATAACAGCTCCAAACCAGTAAGCCTCCTGCTTTAGTGGGAATAACTTTCTGCTAGAGACAACGCTGAACAACCTTTTTTAAATAAACCATTTAAAAGCCATGATGTGACAGGTTTTTTTGTCCCTGCCAAACTAAACAGTAATGCAGAGGTCAAAAAAATGTAAATAGTCCAGCACACCACCGCAACTCCTCGGCAAGACAAAAATCAGCTTCTCAACGAGCATGCAGTGAAGGGAAAGCCTTTGTAGCCAAAACCTAAACCCACAAGCCCATCCGACAGAAGGCATAAATGGCAGTCAAACATGCCAGCTGTCTGTGCTGAATCCCTGCTTAGATACTGGGGAGAGGAATGAAGACAGAAGAAATACTTTCAAGCCCATTAGCCTGAAAGAACAAGTCAACGCTTACACAGTGCACTTAGTCTTTACAACCACAAAAAACAGGATCCTCTCAAACTATCGCCTTTCACAAAGCACATTTCCAATTTTTGCTAGAATTATCCACATTTATGGAATTTATGACAGTAATTTTTTCCTCCCAGCTAATCAACTAACTATGCACCAAGAGCCACATGGTTTTCAAATGAATGGACCTACAAACCTGTGTGCAACTTCAAAGCCACTAAAAGATGACTCGATGATAATAGTTCTAATCTACTGAAAACAAAACAGACCACTCAAGTTTATTTTTCTTTCCAGAGTCACGTAAACCACAGTTCTGACAATTTTCTTTAGCTCAGGAAAGCTAACTCCTGAAAATCTAGAAGGTAGCAGAACACCAACGTCACTTACAAAAGTTTACTAATGTCTGCAAACTCCCCAGTAACTCGGACTTTTTCTGTTTCATTAAACACAGCTACTCAAGACTAGATGCTAAATCAAAACGAAGCCAAAGAATCACATGGAGGATTTTTAAACTTTAACATTTGTTTACAAAAATAATGGCAAACATAACCCAAATAAAACATCACTGTGTATTGGCTTCTGGCACGGTGGGAGGAAGCTGAAGGGGAAAAAAAAAAGGGGGGGAGGGGTGAAGGTAGAAGAAAAAAGACTGCAGCATCCTTGCTCCCAAGTGACAGTTTCAGAAAGAAGTCCTATTTACACTTACCAAAATAGACACGGGTCCATCCTTTCAGTACCCGCCTGGTATTCATTTTGTACCTAGCTCTTATTACTTCAAGTATTTTCAGCTCAATTCCGAACTCAACCTTAAAGATAGATGTAAATTTCAAGCCTTCACCAGCATTTGCCTTAGAAGTACTAACTTTCCTTAATTTAAAATACACATGTAAATAAAAGCAGAATTAGCAGCCATTCTCAGAAAAAAAAAAAAATCCACCTTACTAGAAATAAAAAATAATGATGCAATAGTATCCTTTTTTTAAGAACAAGCAGAACACTTTGTATGGGGATAAATTAAAATAAATAAAGGAGAAAATGCCAACTTAATTATATCTGCTGTACAGTAAAAGATGTAAAAGGACGGCAAACTTGGCTGTTTCGTAGGCAAGATGCTCTGCACACACCAGCAACTAGCATTCTTTCCCGTGCACTGCCCTCCCACGTTCCTTGCAAAAAAACAAATCTACCATTCCTTCTCCTTTCTCCAACCAAGGTCTCCGTGTACCAGCCCTCTCGCGAGGACAGTTCCTCCTTCAAACACCACTGCACCCTTCCTCTGCTCCACTCCCTCCACACCTCTCCCCTCTCCAGTCTTCACCAAACTGAGTTTTTGCATAAATGGGACAGCAGTACAGGGAAAAAGCTGGTTTGAAAAACTCCAGTTTGACTACAGAGCTGATGAAAACCTGCCCATGCCACAGAAGGAAACACACAATCACCTGTATTACCATAGACTAACGTGTTCTCGGAATTGATGATGTTGAAGTACTACAGTTCTTCTTTTAAAGTATGTTAACTGTTAGACACTACAGAGATAACAGGACTATTATTAATCTTGCATTTCAAGAAAGTTCCAAAAGAATTAACTACATACGTCCGAGAAGCTGTGCTTCAGCAACTGAGGATGCAAAGATGACCAGAGTCACAAAATCAACCTGATCCTGTGCAAGTTAAAGCAATGTCAGCTATGCGAGAAGTGCTATGAACAAAGTACCAGGAAACCATCTGAATTCCTAAAGTTTGAGATGTTAATTGGAAGACAGAAGTTTTCTTTTTAAGGTATAACAAATTCCATTCAACTGACATTACAAAGCTATCAATTCTCTGGTATTTAACTGATTTTACCAAGCTATGCCATTTGACAAGTGAAGCGGTAAGCTCTTCATCAGCTGTGTCGAAAAAAAAAAAATCCTATTTTCAACTTTGCCTTATTTCCCTCTTCATATCTAGTACTGCTTAAAAAAAAAAAAAAATAAGAAGTCTGTTAGAGCTAAGCCAGCCATTTTCAGATGCCAAACTAAAGTTTAGTTCCATTTTAGAACCAGAAGACCGTGCATCATAATTCACGCAGCTAAAATGAGGATTACTTGTTGACAGAAATTTTGAACAGCTCAAAATAACCCAGTCTTCAAATTTTGGGGGGTGGAGAAAGGGGCGTGAGATTACTAACAGAACTGACGGCAGCAGTTTAAATGCTTTGCTGCGATCAGTAGATGGTACATCACGATAAAGAATGTATTGATCTAAAATGCTGCGCAATCTCAACCCCGTGAAAAACTGACATGGCAAAGAGAAGTTGGAAAGACATTAACACCTAAGTTAATACGACGTGAAGAAGCCAGTAAATCTCTCATTAAAGTGCCTGACAGTACATTTGATTATTTGATTGACTGTATTAAAAATAACTTCCCATACAATCAGTAAAGTATCTTCTAGTTCTGACTTATTTACAGATCCATCGCGCAAAGAACACCAAAGATGGATGGAATTTCCCCATCCCCAAGGAATTTACTACTGAATGACGTACAATTAGAATGGCCATGCACAAGGCCAAACAAGGCTGAAAATGTTGCCTTGACTAATTCTGCGTTTTAACGAGCCTCCAGTTTAAGTCATGCTTCTGTGATGAATCCCGTTGATGCGTTTACACCACTCAGCGTTCCAATTAAATTAATATTTTTAATTATACTTCTGAGAAAATGCTAATGGATACAAACTCTACCATAACAGATTATGGCCTCACTGGTCATCCCCCTCTGCCTGTCCTTCCTTAAGCAGCACAAGAAAAGTAAAGGTAATAATTCCTTTTTTCTTCAAGAGAATTACACCACATAATTAGAGTTCCACAAATCCTACAAAATGCAAAACAACCAAAAGCATTACTCTTTTAATGCCCTGACAGACTTAAATCAGAGGAGATCTTTTACACATGAGATACTAGACTCTGTATGCTGAGACACCACATCAACTTGGCCTTCGGAAGGAGGCAAATAAAAGAGATCCGGAACATATCCTGCTGCTGCTTACCTGTTTCCCCCTCTCTGAGTAACCACTGAAAAATGAAAAAAACAAAACAACAAAAAAAAAAAGAAATGGGCTTCACAAATCTCTTCTGCAGTCATTGAAGACAAAATGCTGGACGAGCGGAAGGAAAAGCAACACCAAGCGCACCAAATCTCTCCTGAACTACTGTTACAAGGTTCTGCTCACACCAAAACGAGCTTTAACACAGTATATCAGAGAAAGGAGGCGATTAAACTATTACACAGAAGGCATCTCGCCTTTCAATTTTTGCGCCAACAAATAGACCAACGTGTTAAACCCACCTGCCAGCTTCACCACTTACGACACAGCAGGTAGCTAGGGAGTAGAGACTGTTCAAGCACAGCACAAAGCCTGTCAAACAACACTTGTTTACCACACTGACTCCCAAGAATTCTAGAAAAAGTTGTCATTATCATGATCACTGAAAGTCACCATGGCAGCAAAAAGTTCTCAGCGGTCATGCTGCGTCTGCCAGGCAGGAGACCCAGATTAATTTTCTCCCATCATTTCTCCCACCTGCTGCTCTTAAGAGCTGTGACTCCTGCGGGGCACACCTGGGTTGAGTGCTGGCAGGAATGACTTTGGTCACTCCGAAGGAAGGACTCACAGACACATCCGTCACCTCCAAGAGAAGTTTACCTTATCCTGGCAGGAAGCTGCGGCAGTGTGGGACTTCAGAAAGGTGCTGGAAGCCTGGATTACCAAGGTTGGCCTCACTCATCAATCGAACTTTCCTGATTTTTTTTTTTTTAAACTTCACGAAAACAAGCTGGATTCTGAAATACTTCCCACGCTGTACTTTATTTCTGATCAAGTGTTACTTACAGGACAATGTCACGGATTGTCCGTATCATGGAAGTTCTGCTATCCACCAATTCCCAGACACAACCAAACAGCTCCCATCACCTATTCCACCACAGCACACAGCTCAAAACAGGCATACCCAAAATTAAATAAAATAAAATAAAGGAGGGGGAGAAGAAGAAGTGGGAGGCAGCAGAGCCACGATCTCACCTCAGCAGCCCCAGGAGCTGCAGCCCAACGTTTGGAGAAGCAGCCACAGAGTAAAAAAAAAAAATATTTAAAAAAAAATCAGAGTTTCCTGCCTTTGTAGCCAGACTCTTGCTGGTGGAAGACAGGCTCCCAAAGCCCTCACACGGCGCTGCCGGGACGGAGGGG
>NW_010113027.1:0-29842 GCF_000699245.1 Pterocles gutturalis | reverse complement strand
TGCCGGCCCATGTTCAGCTTCTCATCAACGAACACAACCTTCCATTCCATCAGCCTTCCTCCTTGCACTTTTCCCCTGCTCCAGTGTGGGCTCTCCACTGGCTGCAGTTTCCTCCAGGGCACATCCACCTGCTCTGGTGTGAAGTCCTCCACAGGCTGCAGTGTGAATATCTGCTCCACTGTTAAACTCCATGGCCTGCAGAGGGACAACCTGCTTCACCAGGGTCTTCTCCTCAGGCTGCAGGGGAATCTCTGCTTCCGCACCTGGAGCACCTCCTCCCCCTCCTTCTTCTCTGACCTTGGTGTCAGCAGGGCTGTTTCTCTCACATTTTTCTCACTCCTCTCTTCACAAAACTGCCACTCAGTGTGTTTTACCCCTTCTTAAATCCGCTTTCCCTCAGCTGCCACCACCTTGCCTGCGGGGCTCAGCTGTGCCCTGTGGTGGGTGGGCTGGAACTGGTTGGAACCAGCTGTGTCCGGCATCGGGCAGCCCCGGCCTCTCCACCCCTGCAGTCCTCTGGTACCAACACCTTGCCATGGACACCCAATAAATGAATTCATACAGAAAACAATTTTGTTGTAATTTGGCTTAGTTATAAAAAAAAGGCAAATAAAGCTTGAGACTAGCTTTCTCCTGTTGTATGCTGCAATAATGGATTCCAATCAATTTAATTAAAACCGACATTTTCTCCCAAATTCTATTGATCGGGATGAACTCCCATTTCTCTATGAAATACTTTTCTCATTAAAAAGATATCAACCAGCCAACTATTAACATTTTAAGCCAACCTCAGCAGGCTAACTAAGCTTCTTTAATAACAGAAAACGTTTAGAAAACAACCTGCCACAGAAATTTTAAATTTCATATCAACCTCAAAATTTTCACATGAATTTTAATATTTAAATTCAATTAAGAAAGACATTTTGCAGCTTTATACTTTAGTCTATTACACAGCATATTCAGTGATTATACCCTACTTAACACATGAAATTACAGATGAAAATGGTAGGAATATTTTCTCCACAGTTCAGAGAGAGATGAGTCCTAGGATGCCTATTTTTCTGATATTGCTAGGGGAAGGCAAAAATAAGAACTGCCCTGGATTTGGGGTTCTGAACGCAACAATAACTGGGCTTTTTGTGCAATAGCATTTCCCACTGTCTCCCCCTGGCTCAGCAAATTACATTCTTATGAGCACCCGCTGAAGAGGCAGACGAAGAACTGGGTCCTGTGCCTCTCTGTAAGTGGACTCCTTTAAGAAAGAGGATAACCAGTTCTTCACCTTTTGAAAAATAAAGAAAAAATAACAATAGTACATATTATAATTAATAATGATCACTTTCAGAATACCTTACAACTTCAAAGCACTATGAAAACATCAAGTAATTAGTGTTTACTTAATGAAATTAACACAATTCAATATGCAAAGATTCTGAAACAACAGAAGAATTTTCAAATGCACAAGCCAAATCCTGGAGCACACCTGAGAAGCTGCACAACCTTGTAGTTAGGTTCTGCACAATCCTTGATGTGCCATGTATGCAGTGTCCAACAGTAGGAGAATAAATCAGTGGAATAAATCACTCAGAAAACAAGAAAGTCTCAAAGGAGATTCAGGCTTTTAGATGGCTCTCTAGAGGATCAAAATCACCTACCTTGATGTTCAAGCTACTCATGCTACTAACAGATAGGAAAGAATTGACCAGATAAAGGTGAGTTGGGTTTTATTGTAAACAGTATAAGATTTTATTGATGACTTATTCTTACAGTTTATTCACAGTATGATTCTGCATTTTTATATACTTAGAAGTTCCATTGACTTAAATAGGAGTAGTCACTGCACAAGGAATGGAGAATAAGGCCTTTGAAGTTCAGTATCATTATTTAGATTTCAGGCATGTCTGGAGACAGTACTCTAGATTAATAAAATGCTTTGCTTCAATTAGCTCTGTGTCTCCTGCATCTCTCCCCAATTCCCTCTGCCCTTGTTTAACATACTCCCTTATCCCTTTGCATTATCCAGACAGGTGCTCTCTGCTACCACAGACTGCTGGAAGTTTCACGGAGATTCAGTGTAGGGAGGAGGAGGGTGTACATTGGTTTCTTGGCTCTGATGCAGGAAAGGAGAATGTGTGAGTCTGTATATGAGTCTCATTTGTTCTCCCTGAGTATTGTTCCAGAGATCCTTCAAAAATATCTCAGAAGAAAAAGATCTTAAAAGATCTCTTAAACAGATATGCTCATTTCTATGTATGGCAAGTACATTTTCACAGTCTAGCACAGAAAATGTAAATCAAAGGAGTATCACTTCTAGCTGATTAATTTTAGGAGAGAGGGGAGCCAATATAAAAGAATAAAATTCTTTTGTATATATGAAAGAAATCTTTATTGTAGTGGAACTCAGATTTCTGCCATGATTTTCTCTGATTTTCCACTCTAATAAGCCCCCTCATTTCAGATTTCCTTGAAAGAGGTTTAGGAGCATAATGCAATGACCACTGAAGATTGACGCATCCTGCAAAGTAGGGGCAGGAAATTATCAGTTTCACATTGAGTTCAATGGGAAGCCATAAGGCCCTGCTCCTTCTCCCTTGGGGTATTTTCCTATTTTATTATCAGTACTATAATGGGCAATCAGTTCCTGAAATGGTGCCCTGCTGTCTAGATGAAGCATTTATAGGTTTCTTAAGTAGTCCATTTGAACGCTGCAGAATAAAAAAGCCAGCCCTTGTAAATTCAGATTTTAGGGCCCTGATCCTTCACTGAACTACATGTCAGCAAACCTCCTGCCCACTTGGAATACAGTGCAGGATCACGGTCTCGATTTCTGCATTTTTCACTGCAGTTCAGACCTTTATTTATCACAGCTGGAAACAATGTTACAAATAAAAATGCTTCTAAAACCCGAAGTGTCAATCCCTTTTAAAACTTAACTTTCCCAGATTTATGCACATATATTTACACAGGAATCCTCTGAATGGAGATACTTCTTCTAACGAATTAAGAAATTACTACAAAAACATATAAATCATCAGAAATATTTTCCATGCAGAAACACTTTATTTGAAAAAAAAAAAAAATGTTCAAAACTCAAAGGAATAAAAAAGTCTTTTTGAGGGCCTAATGTCACAAACCAGATTCAAGAAAGACCTTATGGGCCATGATCCAATATAAGACTTAGGCCTAAAATTAAACTAAGAGAATTTAGGGATCACTTGAGGTCAGTCTAAATTGGGATTTAGAAGCCCAAACTTGACTACAGCCTACACCATTATCTAGGTCATGTCTTTTCAGCACTGCCTAATCTTTACAATACCTAAATCTATAAAACGTCTTCTTGTGTGGCTTAAGGTTTGCTGCTGCTGGAAGTGGCCATACTTATTCAGACCTGGCTACTGAAGATATATGCCCATTGCCTAGATAAATTCCAGGTTTAATCAAAGGACAGTAAGTCAGTGAGCTATCTGCTTCTCCAAAGAAGTCTGAAAATACTGATATGTCTTTTTTCACATCTGTTTAATACTCAGGACTCTTCACAGAAGTTGGAGGCCCATTACCAGCCCTGAGCCAGCATTGGCCATAATCTTAATGGCAGCCACAGGAAAGGGCATGTTCCACCCGCCTGCTGAGTTGGGACCTCTGTGAAGCAGGAGTCATGGTATTAAAGAAACAGCAAATTTATGAGTGACTCTCTCCTAGTTTTTTATGGCATTTAGCAGCAAAGAGGTAAATCTGATAGGTTTTTTAGGTCTTTACTCCCAGGACTATGATATTTGTAACCAAATGGCATAAGAAGTACATATCTATTCTGGGATAAAGCAAGAATATAATTTCTGTCCCACTCAAAGGACAGTCAGGGAACCCTTTCTATGGTCACTTGACTTTTCTGGATACAATGGCTTAATTGCAAGAGCAAATGAAAATATTTATCAGCAGTTGTCCTCAGCAACTTGCTGCTCATGTCTCAGGAGGTCACAGAGCTTGGTGATTAAAGCCACAGCTGTATGGGGAAACAGGAGGCATCAATTGCTTCAAGATTTGAAAATCTGCTTACTGGATGAATAGTTTAACTGCCAGCCTACAGTTCAAAAGACAGGCAGTGCAATTTATCACCACTTTTCAAACTCATTCCCTTTGGTGCCTATTCCCCCAAGGTGTGTAAGCTCTCAAAATCAGCACCTCACTCTTTTCATCTGAATTCTTTCATATCAGAGCAAGAATTTATTCATGGGAACTAGCTACTTACTCTCAGCTGAGTTACATATATATGAGTTCACGATACCATTTTCATTCTTGGGCTCAATTAACCTTGTCTCATGTAAAACGAAAAAGAAAGATGATAGCATGAGCAGGACTGAATTTTCCTTGAGGACGTTTTCTTTTTTTTTTTAAGATACATTGAAAAACTGAGGACATGGCTCCATAGACAGATGTAAAGATTTGTACGGCAACCCATCCCAAATTTCAGCTGGCCAGCTATAGTCTGACTCCAGTTCTGAGACTGGGTCATAGTGTCAACATGGCACTAAGCCCAAGTTAACCAAGCATCAGGAGACTCCTGAGAAAATGAGAGCACTGGCAACTCTGCAATTTTGAAAGGCTTGGGACTGTGTTTTAGTCACTCCCTCAGCCTCGATGAATAGTTCTATTCAGTAGCAGGCAATTATCCTTAAGAGCAGGACCTATATGCGCTCTGACAAAGAGCTAGTAGAGACACCCCACTGTGACTGTTTTTTGGCAAACCTCACCAGAGTCTTTGGCAGCCTCTCATCCTCTAAAGTGCTACTGTGCTTTTGCATGGTTGCATTCTTCATGCAAACAAATATCAACGCCAACCCTAAGAACATGAAGAACTGATAATAATTATTGTTTTCACTGCTGGATAACAGAGAACAACTGCAACATCGAGAAATATCATGCTTTCTGAACACTTTTTTTAGAAAATGTATCTATTTCCTTTAGCTTAAGTAATAAAATCCAATTATCTGACAACATATTTGCATTGTTTTCATTATACGCATGTACATTTTGCAATGGATTAAAATTTTTAATTAAGGTCCCATGTGGTTATCAGAATAAGGTAATTAGTAACTTCCAATAACATTTTTATGTTAATGTTTGTGAAATAATGTATTAGACAATTTTAGAACAAAATAAAATAAATTAAAATGTGAAATGTCTTAAAGATCTCACCACTTGAACCCAAACAAGGGTTGGGTTCATGTTTCTTCTTTTCAATTTTTTTTACTCCATTCCATGTTTCACAATGTATTGTTAGTAGATATACATTCATATCATTTCAAAGCTGAAAAATATTTACTTGCTTGGACTGAAAATATCAATATCTCTTTACAGTATTTTTAATGCTCATCTAACCTGGCCTCCTCAGGACTACTTTGTGAAGTTTTAACTCTGGGAAGAAGGGCAAAAAAAGGTCCACAAAAAATTATGATGAAGAAAAGAGATGAAAGGGACAGAAATTGAAATGGAAAGAGACTTAAAAGGGTAAAAGTTTTTTAGAAATGGAATAGGAGCAATGCATCATCTATTCACAATGTTAGCAGCGAAAGTTATTTTCAACTTTTGTAGCAATGATCTGTCATTTGCATGACACATAATAGTCTAAAAAAAATCACTTAGGGCAGGTGTCTGCCTAACTTTTACTAGTGTTAACAGCTGTTGGGGTGGGAATAGGCAGAGTTTTATTTCTTGGCCACTTGCCTACAGCCTGCAGCTCTTTGCAACACATTCTTTTCATGAATATTGTTGGCCGAAATCAGGGAACAATAAGACCTGTTCACAAGAGGGAAAGTTCCCTATCTCTAAAAAAGATAAATTGTTCTTGGCAAGATGACTCCAAAGGTTTCTCTGAGACATTGAAAATTTGTGCTGGCCTGAAGGCTCTGCTCTGCCAAGCAAGCACAATTCTGTCTTGTGAGGAACACCACAGTGAATATGCAGGGAGCAGTGAAGTTTCTGCTAGGCAAGGCAAGGGCTTCCGTCTCCTAGAGCTCTGAGTTGTGATATAGGAACAGTTTAGACTGCCAACGATATGTGTGTTAATGGCTAGTCTTGCTTCCAAAATCTCATCAGTAAATGACTCATCTCATGCATCACAATACCTCCTAACCTCTTAATACTGGTGAGATGCTAGACAGACTAGAGACCTATTGGAGAAAAATGTTATTACAGAACTCTGAATTATGCCATATTCTAAACCACCAAAGTGCAAGGCCATGTAGGTGAATGTTACTCCTACTATGTGCATCTTCATCACTGAAATTCCCACACTAGCTCTTTTTGACTCCAAGTCTTTTTTCTTACAAATGAAAAATGGGATCTCTAATTTGGTAATTAATTCTCACAGCAGGTGTTTCTGTGTCTTTTGTTTAGTCGTAGTTGTCATGCAGGGTTTTTCTAGTCTAGGGGCCAAGAGAAAAGAGAGAAGCAGACAATGACATAAGACCTAACCACTATTTAAGTTCATTTTTGGTGGCTGTCTCCTACATGTAATCAGCATATATATATATGTTTAATTTTTATTACAGTTTTAAATTATTTGGGCCAGCAGCTGGGAAGTAAAGGAGGATACTGATAACTCCTATCAGTGGTTCTCTTGTTATCACTTTGACTCTAGCACAAGGTCTGTGGTTTTTATTTATCTTCAACAATCTACTGATCAAATATTTATCCTCCTTGTTCTCTTACCCTGATGAAAGAATGCTATTGGTATTTCCATGGGAAATTCTACTTTTTAAAAGGAATAAAAGACAAAAGTTTTAATCATCCCAACGACAGGATGTATGGTCTTAAAACTTCCCATTTGTTAACACCTTCTCCCCCACAATCTCTCCAAATACCTTTTCTCTCAGATGGTGTAAATGAATAATGTCACCAAATTAAACTCAGTGCTGTTGTCTTCCAACTAATTTAAATTTCAATGTTGATATTTCTATTTCAACACTGTAGAAGGTTTACATGTGTTACCTTTAAGTTTACTGGTTATGAGTTGATCTGTTGTAAAGCATCACCTCCTTCATATCTATTCTCACTTACTCAACAAGGATTCCTGTCTTTTTTATATCAGTAGGAGCTTTGGAAGAGACACTATCTAATACTGGCAAAAAACTTAGAAGTAAAGGAATAGAAATGAACCAGACCCAAAAAGTTTTGTCTGACAAGTCTCCCAAGACTCCATGTCATCTGCTTCTCAGAAAAAGGAATCCTACAAACTGTGCATGTTTTAAAATAGAGGAATATTCTCACCAGTTTGGAATATTTCAGTACAAACTAAAATTTCTAGCTCAGAGTTCCTTGTATGGAGACATTATTATTTCTCTGTTTCTGCTGAAGTAATTTTACCTGATACATACTAGGGTTGTAATTGCCTTTTGAGGGAGCTGCTTCATGAGTGAGTGTTGTTCCCTGATAGACTATTACAGCTATTTCTTCTTTTTTTCATTCCCATCTGATTTAGCTCCTGGTTTATTGCTGTCTAATATAACAATAACGCCTTCATTCTCCTACACTACGGTCATCCATATAATCCATTTTTTCTCATATCATGATCTTCCACTGAACTGGTGATCCCTTACAGTGCTCTGTAGTTCATGACATTCACGCCAAAGTCATCAATAGAATATAAAGAAATTCCCATCAATTATGTACCTGGATCTTAACATTTTTCCTTCTAACACAAAACCTTTTCTCTAAGGAATGAACCCTTGTTGGTTTTATTCACAGAAGTATTTTCATTTGTTATCTGACAACGATCCAAAATGCTGTAGAGATTGTCTTGAGGGAAAAAAACCTCTTCAGATGTGCAAACAGGTGGCAGCTCTGATATGTCACTGCCTGGATGTCACTGAGATATCCTATTTATTCAGCTGTACCTGACACCAATTTAGCAGCTTAAGAAAGGAAGAAAATGTAACTTTTTTTTTTTTTTTTTTTAAGAAACTATCCAAACCCACTAGCAGCCCATGAACAATACTTGAAAATCTAATGACTTCAGAATAGTTTGTGGAAGACTTAGGGATTAGAAGGTTTGTCTACATTAGGAAGCAGTATAGTGCAGTAAGGGTGAATCTGTGGAGTTAAACCGTTAATTCAAGAAATTTATCCTCTGTAATATAAGCATTTTGGATGGGGTACTTCAAAAAAGCTGCAGTCTTGTCTTACACTGAAATGCAGGGGGTGTGCTCCTATGGCACAATTCTTCACCTATCTCCCATGTAGACTGTATAAGCCATAAAAAGGTATTCTTCAGCCATCCCCTCAATACTTACAAAGAGTGGAAAAAAATATAGGGTGAAAAAATCTCCCTAGAGATAAAGTGACTTACTGCGTAGTGACTTTGACATGTAACAAGAGACATCAAAGTAAATCTACATCTAAGAACTCCCCATTTTTACCAAAGATATACCAGTTACACCCACAACTCTTATGACATCCTTAAAAAGAATTGTCTTCGGATCTGTGTTAGATACTTACATAAGTTAGGAGAACTAACATATCTCTTTCTTTTCACAGAGTCTTATATAAATTTGAATTTTGAATGTTTTTTATTTGACATCTTTCATATAATCACTATCTTGTCTAAATATCACTGTGCTATTGCCTGAGGTAAATGCAGTAGAAAATCACTGTGTTCAACGATGCTGTCTTATAGTTTCATCCCCTCTGTCAAACTGAGAACTTTTTTAAATTCTGAAGGTGAATTTTTATTTCATTTGCTTGTTCATTTCTAATGTGGATGAATAAGTTGCTGGCTATCTACTTACAGATATAGAGTATTTCCTGTGTCAGTTAGCCAAGCTTAAAATGGATCTGTGCACTTTTGTCATTGTCACAGATCGGTTTTTTCCCCACTGTACAATAATGAAATGTAGAAAAAATACACATTAGCTTTTTAAAAAATTTATTTAAATGATTGATAGCCTGCTGTTCATTCTAAGTCAGATTCTCAAACTTAACATAGACCAACTTTAGGAAAGTACTGAGCACATACTTAAATGAAACTTTGCTTCAGAAGAGCTTGCAGTGAATTTGAAAGGTGGGCGCTGAGCAGGAGTTCTACATTCACATACAACAACTGCAGAACAATACAGCACAGTGCTTGAAGTAGTCAATAGCAGGTGGAACTGGGCACTGGCTTCCCTACCCAGTTTATATTAAACTGGCATTAGATAAAAAAAGCCTGTGGTGACAGCGAGAGTATGGACCCGAATGAAAACCTGGTTCTTCTCTACTCAGTGCAGTAACTTATGAAATAGGAGAAATAGGCTTTATTCCAAATCTCCGGCTTTTGTGGCAATTGCTCTAACCACCAAGCTACTGTGTGAAAGGCAGACTCCTAAACAATGTCCAGCCTCATCCAGGCAGCTAATTGTGTCTCAGAGTTACATCCTCAAGTTGGAAGGGAAAGGGTGTTTAGACACCTATTTTTATCATTTCTGGTTGACTAATCTTGAAAACACCCTGCTCAGTACTCTAGCATTTGTATATTCTCTTCTTAGGTGCCTAACTCGGCAAAACTCAGTTCCTGGGATGCAGCAAACAACCTCCACTAGCACACAAGCTTTTCTTTGGAGCTGGTCCTCAGGCTACAGCTACCGCTTTAGGTATCTACATCTGAAGGTTTTGTACCAGTGACATTTGCAAATCTCTGATATCACTTAGGAGGTGACTAACACTTCCACTGGTAATATCCCCACTATAACTAGGCTATTGCCAGGGGCCATGCATATTAACATCGAACTTCTGACAGCATTAAATTGGTAGATGTCTAGATCACTAGATTTAAAATTCATAAAATAGATGTTATTCAGTGTACTCCATAGAAAAGACTGAAACACATTCTGAGAATTTCAGCTGTACTGGAATATCTACAAGAGCTTTTGCAGGACCCCAAATCAGCCAAATATTTGAGGTGGACCAGTCTGTATCTTTTCCCTAGAGTGACCTCCCTAAAGGAGACTAAAAACTCAGTAAATCCAGACTTTCAAGTAGGATGGCTATTTTAGGTTTTTTTTTAGACAGGAAAATTCAAAGTGATTAGGACAGACAAATAAATAAAAAATAAATTAATTTATAAACTATTTTCTCACACCTTTTTCCTCCATGATCTTAAAGGTTGCTTCTATACTTTATTTCAGCCAACCTGGCAGCTTCTCAGCTGGAACGAATGGCACAGTCCTCTGCAGTTAGTAGGCACTTTGCTTCTGTCATCCCTGAAGCCTCTAACAAGGCTTTCAGTTTACCCAAGACCTGCAGGATCCCAACCCATTGCTGTACCTGTCACTGCCTCCTACTTCTCTCACCCTTGGCAATTCCCAGGACTTCCTATCTCTGCACTTGCCGAGATGCTCTCCAGAAAAGCTCCAAACACCCCTACAGAAGGAATCCATACAGCCCACTCCTTTTGAAGGAATATAAACATAATTTTCAACAGTGAATTAAAAGAATTTTGTTTAGAAAAGAAAAAAAAAAGAAAACAAATGTTCTCCAAAGTATTTACAATTGTAAACCTTACCCTAAGAAAGTGATCTTTATGGCAGGTAAGTAAACACCTAAGTCATCCCATTTTTCCATGGCACTCTTATTCACCATGTCCTTGTTCAGTGTGCTGGCAGTTTTGTATCCCAGGCCTATCAGACCAACATACCCTTACACTGCAGAGCAAGGATAGCATCTAACTCTGCAACACTGCAGTGGCAGTCAGGGGCTGTAATATTAATTTCTAACACTGCTGTTCTCTTAAGAGTGACGCCCAGAAGCTTATAGTGCCTCAAGAAATATTGACATCATGGCTACAGAAATTGTTTGAGACACAAATTAAGCACAGCTCAAATTTGAACCTATATTTAAACTGTTTTGGTTATTTTGTTTGTTTGCTTGCTTTTTCAAATTTAGTACTGACAACATTTACAGGATTGATTTCATAAAGGGAGTTTGAAGCCATTGATTTTATATGGGCATTATTGGATCTCATAGGAGCAAGGAAAAAAAAGAAAAGATTCTATGCAGAAATGTTTATCCATTGGTATTCACCTCTTAAAGCTTCCTGTACTCTGTGATAACGTGACCTTTGTATTTTCTATTGACCACCAGACTTGTATTCAGTATGATACTGCATTTAAATATTAATGTATTAAAACACATAACTGTACCATGTGTTACCTTTTTGTTCCATTTCTATCTTAACTTACACTAGAGGGTTTTGATTTGAAAAAAAATGTGAAATATGTCCTTGAAAACTTGTAAATAAATCTTTATAAATATCACAAAAACAATAATTTTGCATCAGTATTGTGAACGAGTAGCAAAGTGCCTGAAGAATATAAATTGAATGTTCTCTAGAAGAATCAGTAAAGGTTAAAATTCATCATTTTAACTGATAGGCTTTCTTTGGGAAATAACTGATGCAGTGAATACAAAATGCTATGATAATTTTGTCTTTCTCCTCAGTGGTTTGCTTCTTTTTTTTTTTCTTTGAAAAACAATATCTCTTCAATAATAAAGCATACCTTTTTCTATTCATTCTAGAACTAAAGTTTCCTACAGTGCTTGTCTTCACATACAACTGATAGGATTTTTTCCCTTTAAATGGAAGCTTTTTATCTGAATGGAGTGAACACTTCCATCCATTTCAGGAGAGGCTGCAATCCTACAGGAAATACACTGTGACTTAGATTTTTTAGGAAAAGATTTAACCCAGACATGGTATGAAGATCAGTTACTAAATACCACACTTAATACCACAGTTTCCATAGTGATTTTCAAACTGTAGCAGGATGGAGGCTAAACTAGAAAAATAGGCATAAATACAATTTATGTGTTAGAAATAACAGCAGTATTTAGAAGCATCTCTTTGTCCCAGTCGCTGCACCAATGCCACTAACAGGTATCTTTTTTCTTTCCAACGTCTTACTGTTTACTAAGTGCAGTAGAAAGGTACCGCCACCTTTCTACAGTTAGAAAATTGAATCACAGGGAAGTTGAATGACATTTTTTTCACAATCATATAGGAAGACTGTCACAGAAATGAACCCAGGTCTGTTGACCTTCCAGTCCAGGTTATAAACTGGACTTCAGTTTTCCATCAGGTAACTTTACTCTCTAACTACTGTTCAAACTACAGATTAACCTGCTGTGCTGATGGCCTGAAGCAGCTGCCTTGCATGCAAATCAGACATCAATTTGTGGAGATTAGCTAATTCCAAATAATATTATTTCTTTCTACCATGTCAATACTTCTGCCCACAAAAGACCCTCAGTACAATGTGCTTTGTTAATTTGGGGTGTGAAACAGGCTTTTAATTGCTTTGCTGATTTAATACTTACTAGTATGATTAGACTGAAGTAAAACAAGGGCATACAGGGTCCAGATTTGTACTTAGCATTGCTGGCAATCTGATCATCAATAGTTCAAACATTTCCAAACTTTCTCCATGAGATATTAATTGCCCACTCTGAGTGTCAGGCATCCTGTGATCCCCAGGAACAAGCTCTGGGGCAGACAGACTCAGTAGCCTGGCACGGAGCACCGTTTCAGTAGGCTAAGAAAGGAGCTGCAGGTACATGTACCCAAGCCCCATGTGCAGAAGCTGCACTGTAGCGCTGCAGGTTAGAGATGGATTTTGCTTTCTTAATTCATCTTCAAACAGATGTATCTCCCCAGCTCAAATCTCTCTAAAAGTTCATCACAAAAGGCACAATGATTCCTAGTGTGTGTTTGTGTGAAGTTCACCCCTAATCATTACAGGAGCTAAGAATTATTCCTGCTCCCTTCATATCTTTCTCTTTTTTTTTAACTTTTCTTTCTGCGGGCTATTCAGATAAGGATTTTCACTGTCCCTGTTCCCACTTCACTGTGCATAAGTGGAGTGTGTGAAAAAGCAAAACTCATGGAAGAATGGCTCACAAACACTGATGCCACCATTGGACTTGAATTTAAAGCTATCACACAAGGACATTGTTAACATTTACCCCTCTCTCTGTAGGCTGACAAATTAAAACATTACTTGAAGTCTTAGAACAGTTTCTGCTACAGAGTTTCATTTTGATTGATGTCTTCTATTAATATCAGTGATGCTAGTTAGCTTTAAGACACCCCAAAGGGTAGTCAACTAGTTAAAACTCCAAATGAACCTCATGCCAGCTGTTTAGCCCCTTGAAAGTTTTGCTGAGCATTGACAGAAGACCTTATCAATCATAACAATTAAATGCTTTCAGACTGTCCCTTCTAAGGGGAGTCACTTGAAGTACCATCTGCTATTTTGCTTTTAAAACACCAATCTCCTTCTCTAAGGCATCCATTTCACTTTTGAAATTGTTTCTTTTGCAGGAGAGTGATGGGCTTATGAAGAAAACTTTTTATTTTAATAATCAGCAGTTTCTATGATGTGACATAATTTTTGCAGTGCTCAGGGCCTTTTACAAATCAAAAGGAATCCAACTAAAACAGTAATTAATGTCAAATGACTAGTCACATACGGCCCTATTTAATTAAAAAGTTCTAATCTTTGATTAAACCTCCTCACACGTTCTTGTGACTGCAAACTGTTGTGTGAAAAGAGAGAGTAATTGGGTACATAATCTATTGTGTCTTCTAACTGACACCTGCTAATTGTCTCAGCAGCAAATGGCAACAATTTAATTTAGAAAGTTAAAAAGTGTATCCTAAATATTCAACAGATTTTTTTCTGTATTATATATTCCTCTACTACACTGGGAAGATCTCTTCCTGAATTTATCCCTCTAAGAATTTTCTGCTCTCTAAGAAAAATATTCCATCATTTTTCAACAACATGCTTTCCTATAGTAAATGTGAAACATATGACCTACTTGTCCATTCTTTTAATGTGCGTGTTAATATTTTAAATGCTACTATTAATCTCTTTTTATTTTCTTCCAAATATTGACTAATCTGCACAGCAGCCATCGCAAACAGGTTTCTATACTCATAGCTTACAGGAAGAAAACCAGGAGGAATGAGCCACAGAAATTACCTTCACAGGAATTCTGTCTAATTCAGAATTTCAGCCAGGGAAAAACTGAAAGCTATAAACACCTTCAGTGCTACAGTGAAGGACCTCCCCCCTCTTTCTCACCCTTTTGGGATCTTACCTTCAGCACTAGCAGTACAAAGAAGACTGTTAAGGTAAGAGTGCCTCAGAGGAAAGAATAGCCTTTACCTGCTTCCACCATCCTCCATCTTTTTTTTTTTTTTTTTTTTTCACTCACCAGTGCAGAGTCTAACTGTGATTTAGCAAAAATTACAGTCACTATTATGTCTGTGTTTACTGCTGAGGTGCTCTTTCTTCCTAGGCTTACAGTGAATCTACCAGTTAAATTATTTTTTTCTGACTTTTATGACATGATCATTTGTTTTTTGCAGTTTTTCTGAACTGGAATTGTGACACTCCAAATATATTGGTACTCCCAGATTAAATTCCCAGCAAGTATTTTGTCTGCTTTATGTCTTATTTCACTGATATATTAAAAGTCCTATGGCACATTGAATGAAGTATTCTCAGGGAAGAATACCACCACTATCCTTTGACAGCATATGTTTCAAAGTCACGCATATTCCCCCCAAACCAACTGGTAGGTGAAGTGTGTCTGCAAATATTTTTTTTAGTCATGATGGCTTCAGACACAGCTGAGCTCTCACACCCCCAGTCAAAACTACCTACTTGGGCACAGTAATTTTCAACTTTCCTGCAACCCCAAACACATCTGGACCCACTCCAGTATCCAGAACTGGTATGCTGCCACTGTAAAGGGGCCATCGCATCTCAGAGGTGGTTGTGAAGATGTCCATGCAGGATAGCCTGGGGCATCTTCTAGACGAGCTTTACAGAGAATTCTAAGTCCACTGAACAGTATCTATTTTTTTCCATCTATAAATGTTCAAAGAAAGGAAAGAACTGTTTTACAGACTGAGAAACTGTAGCACAGCAAACAGAAATAACCTGTTCAAGATCACAGGGCAAATCAGTGGTAGAGTCAGCAAAATAAACCTGTGTCACCTGATTTCCATATTGCTACTCTACAGTCAAAATATAAAAACATAATAAACAAATATATAAATACATGTGAATGTGTAGAGACAGATACAGATATAAACAATCTAGACAGCTTTGTGACTTTTACTGCAGCAAGTTGTCTGCAGCATGCCAATAGAATAGTGAATACACACAGCAGAAGCCTTGAATACATTTTCTTTACATAATCATCGACTTTCAAATGTCTAAATTTGAGGTCCTTGGCCAAATCATCTTTTCTCCATCTACAGTACCTTCAGTTATTCATCTTTTTTTTCTTCCCTGCTTCATGCCTTCATTATCTCTCACCTGCTGTGACCTCTTAGCCACTGTAACCTTCTTCCCTCTAATCTCCCTCCTCTAGTCCACTCTAAAGACCACGACCAAGGTTATTCTACTCTGATCATGTCAAGTTATGTCTCAGTCCCCTAGGTGGTTTTCCGTCTCATTACACTACAAGGTCAAATTTCTCCTCTGCAATTTCAAGGCTTTGCAAGGGTCTGCCTTAGCCTACCACCGGACCGAGTCCTTACTCTTTCCTGGCTCAGATGCAGTCCTGCCTACTGCGTGTATCCATATCTCATGCATGACTTCCTATTTCTATTCCCAAAACTGTTTTCAGTGCCTAAAATATCCTCTCTGCTCTATCGTGCCAATCAACCTCACTTTCCTCTTTCAGGTCTCCTTTATGCATTCTGTATAAATTTGGTTAGGAGTGCTTTGGGGCAAGAGTCTTGTTTTTGAAAATACGAGACATTTGTGAAGTTGCAGGTATAACAATGACATTGGAGAAATAATAATTATGAAGCTTATTTTGTTATCTCGTACCACACTGTAAATAAATATACAAAGTAGATTTTAAATATATTCAGAGTAAGTAAACAACAGAAATGCCTCCAATTCTCTTTTCCTCCAGATTTATAGTCAAGGAAAGGAAAAGGAATAGTGGTTACTATGTATGAATCAGACATACTTGATAAATTTGATTCCTTCACCAGATTGCTTTTCCTTTGAATGCTGACCAAAACCAGCTGACACATATTTAAAACACAGCTTGGACTTTATCATGGAATAAAGCATACTTTTGATTCTCATTAAGACAAGACCCCTGACATCACGCTATGAGCTCTGTGACTTTCTCAAAAGAGACCTGAGACATAGTTAATTCTGAAATAAATAAGCTGCCTTTCAACCAAACAGCTCTTACTGCAAAAAGGCAGGCACACTGAAAACTGTAAAACAAAAAAGAGGAAACTGGATCATGGAAAGAAATCATAGGCAAAGCTTATGCCAATTTAAAAAGTTGGGAAAAAATTTTACAGCAGAAGTTTGATCTCTTCTCTCAAAAAAAAAAAAAAAAAAGAAAAGTTGGGAAGGGAAAAAAAGCCACAGACACAACAGAACGTTTTATTTCCAGGAGTTCCACCAGGCAAGGGGCATTTCAGCTTGTTTATCATACAGATCTTTCCCATAATTTGGCTATTAGGCAATGAGATTCTATAATCTGTTGTCAGTTAAATTAATGTCCGTAAATCTTTACCACCAATGATATTATAACATCAGAAGCATCTAAGGGCAACTGCTTTCACTTTTATTGACAGAAGCAGTGGGAAATGGAAGTAAAAATTTGCAGCAGCAAATCACTAACTCTTTCTAAAGCAAATGTGGTGTATATGATCTACTTCTTTTAGCTTAGCTATGAAAAGAACTAACAGAACAAATAATTAAAAAAAAAAAGCCTGTCCACACGAGGTTTACATACTTCTTAAACTGTAATATGTAGATGAGTTAAGTGAGGAAAAAAAAGTCACTAAAAATTTCTGTATCTGATACTACTGTGGGAAAACATTCCCCCTCCCCAATTTATCAAAGTAATTGAAACAGTAAAAGAAAGAAAAATCTGTTATCATAAGTGATATAGAAATTAATCTGCTTGAGAGCTCAACATGTTACGCTGATCATTAGCTGCCTAAATTCAAACATGCATTCACATTAATTGTGACATATACTCCACACATCTGGAGATGTAGACCATAGTGCATGCCAACTCTTCATGTATCTGCTCTAACAACATTGATAGAAGTTGGCTTTTTATTCTTTCTTTGAAATACAGCAAAAATGCTAGAACCATTGACATCTACAATTAAAAAACAACTTGTTACATTTGGTCACACCTGTTAATGTCAGGTGTGATTACACTGATCCTAACAAAAAATGTACCAGTGACCGTACTCTCCACTTTGTGGTGCTAGTGAGTCAGTGCTAATAATGAGCAAGTCTAAATATTTTGATCAAAAGTATCTTATTTGGGGGAAAAAAAAAATAAAAAATCCACTGGAACAAACTACTTTTTTTCAGCATATCTCTGAACCAAATTAGAGCAATATTTCAGTGTGACAGCCAAACATATTTGCATACTTAATTTTAAATAATCTACATTATCTTTTACTGGGATAGTTTTACTCTGGCTGGTATGGTAGAAATCTTATAAATTATAGATTGCAAACTAAATCAGTGTTGTGCTCACCTATATTAAGATTAAAAAACCTGTTTTCGGTATCACAGTGTTACTTTTGCTGCCATGGTAATCAATGGCAAAATTCTATCTGGTTTCAGAAGGATGAAGGTAACCTCCCATGTTTAAATCTGGTTATCTGTCTCCTAGACTTCCCTTTCTAATTAATTAAACACATTTATTTAATTCAAATTACTCAATATTGTTTATTTGACTGCAAATAAGCAATGTATAATTGGAAGTGAATTCTCATTTATGCTTTTGCAAAAAGTCTTGTATGGACAGAAGCAATGATATAAAGAGATTCTGATATTTTTACTTAAAGAAAGAAAGAAAAAAGAAAGAAAAAGGAAAGAAAAAAGAAAGAAAAAAGAAAGAAAGGAAGAAAGAAAGGAAGGAAGAAAGGAAGGAAAGAAAAAAGGAAGGAAGGAAGGAAGGAAGGAAGGAAGGAAGGGAAAGAAAGAAAGAAAGAAAGAAAGAAAGAAAGAAAGAAAGAAAAGAAAGAAAAAGGGTGTATGCCTTTGTTTAGGATCTGCCAACAGTCATCACTGGTTTTTAGCTCATGGGTCTCAGCTTCCTTGTTGTTTTAGAACACAACATCCTTCCATTTAACATTCCAGTTTTGTCCCTGTGTGATTTTCCATGTTGTGGCATTTAGAAAGGATGACAAAACCTCAATACTTGCTTATTCTGCAGGTGAATATTCCAAATAATTGTCCTGATACATTAGAAACGCCAGCAGCATTACTGTTAGTCTTGACACCCGCTATTTACCCCAGAGAAGGAAGAAACCACATTTTTATCATCTTTTCCTTCCTAATTAATTGCATAAATATGCTTAATACCAGAAAAGGCCTGTTAAACCTGATGAGAATTCGTTCTTCTCTTCAGTAGGGTAAGAGTTAGGCCTTGGTTATACTATAGCCTACTATGAAGTGATTTAATAATTTTAAATTAATGGCAGTCATACAGAAAGTCCCCCAAAGTATTAGTATCTGCCTAACTCTGTTAACCATATTTGCTCCCTTTTTGTGATTAGGTGTGAACACTATTGTCATTTTTCTTTTTGGTCCACTGACTGGAAAAGGAACGTGTATTTAGAATCTGCCAGAGAACATCCACAGCTTCAACTCTAAATGAGCATACTGAAAAATAATACTTTCACCAGACAGAATAAAGACATTAAATATTAAATTGCAACTGAACTTTAGTTTCTTAGTAAAGTCTATATACTTTGTGCACGTGAACATTTAGTGATGTATTGCTTAGGTCTGCCAGCTGTAACTTTGTATCACTTCTTATTTTAAACTCTTTGAGCTAGACAGCATGGACAACAATTTGGTCTCTCTGAGGTCTTTCAAAATCCTCCTGTATTTTTTACAATTTTTCTTTTATGCACTTACTGTATGATAAGTGGCTTTTCAGAGGTTTGGGCCCAATTCCCAGCGTACTGTAGCCAGTTGTGTGAGACAGTTACTGTTTACTACAAGACAGTAAACAATGGCCCCTGTTTCCCATAAAGTCTGTAAACGAAAGAGCTTGCTATATGAAATGCTTAAGAATAGTCACAAGCTAAAATTTAGAATTCTTCTCACTCATTGGTTAAAAAAACAAACAACCTGAAAGAAGTTGTGATTCAAAGTTCCTTAATTACTTAAATGTGTTTCGAAATAACTTCTGTTGCTGGGGGACTTCTTTGATTTTTGCATCATGTGGGCCAAATGATAACAAGATGATCACATAGGTAGAGGCTTAAATCTGGCTGTGCTTTGATGAGTCTTTAGTAGGAAAACTTGAGAAGTAGTTACTTGGTAAAGTTCTGCAAGACAGCAGACTCAGGATTACAGCCATAATACCATGGAGACGATTTACGTCTGCTGAAGAAGTGAATGCTATACTAACATGACTACAGCCTTTAAAGATCAGAGACAATGATCAGGAATGCTACTTTCTCTTAGAGAAGAAAATAGCAAAGCAATTTAAAATGCACTTCTTCAGCAGCTTTCTATATGATTATGCCTTGTAATAAGAGCTCAGCAATGTCTAAATTCAGACATTTTGGTGACCTAATATATTTTATACAGCTTAGGTCCACCTATTAGCAGTGATTTTACCTTTCTTTCAGTTATGCATGGTCTTCTTTTCCCCGATATACAGGGTTTTGATAGACATTCATCACTCTAGCTTGAGAACATCTTATACTAGTGTATCAAGCAGTACGAATTAACCTTTTTTAGTTTTGTTCTGCCATTCTTGCTTCAAAGAGAAAAGTATGAGCTGTTTTGTCTTTATAAATTGAATTTACCTACATATAAGTTTTGCTATATATTTCCATTAAAGCAAGCTAAGCAAAGAGAAAAGCCTTATATGTAAAGCAGAAACTTCCTGAGGTGTAAAATGGTCTTGTGGGATTTCATTCCACTGTAGTAGGTGTGTTCACCAAAGGTGTTGGGTCCTTCCCCAGGTAAACTATATGTGTGGCAGACTGCTCTACTGGGACAAAAAAACCAAAATTGTCAGCCACAGTCCTCACGAAGGACTCTGCCTTTACGATACCCTGATCTTTAAGCACCTTCAGATAAGGTTGAGATATCGAACTTGACTGATACACCCTGAGACAGGCTTCATGCTGTCACACGTCAGGCAGCAGCCAGCGTTACAGAGGATTTGCACAGCAGCATCCTGTCAGCCAGAGTTTCCCAGGAAATGAGGGTGTATGGCCTTGCCACTGCAGAAATGAGGTTATAACTGATGCCAGGTCATCATTCACTGTAGCAAAATGGCATGTGCTTGTGCCCCAGAGGTGTTTACATACTCTTAATTTGCCATGTAAAGTAAGTAGTTAATTAAAAAGTAAATTTTGTTTCTTTGGTAAAAGTTCAAATAACAATCCTCTAAAAAGCATTTAATTTAGGTTTAATAGGAGTTACTGCACATTAAACAGGAACTAACTATTAAGAGATAAAGAAGTAAGAAAAGGATAAAAATCAATTCTATATTCCCTACATCTGAACAAATATATTTAAAATAACTATCCTATTTTAGTAACATAACTGACTCATTAGATCCAAATTAAACACCTGTAGCATAAATCAAATCGCTATTTAAAATGTTACCCATCTTAATATAGTACACTCCCCTTTACAAACTACAGTGGACACATTTAGTGGAACAGGCAAATGGCAGAAGTTAGCCATTTAAATGCTTAATGACTGTGCACATTAAATAAAAACTGTCTGCAACATATATTTTGTAGTGATTTATTTGCAGTTCAGATGTTCTCTATAGATGTATGTAAAGCTGTTAAGTCTGCTAACAATTTAAGATATTATGATAAACAGAAGATTGTAGCAATTAATTTACATTAATTTATTGACACTATAAATTCCTCAGGGCAGAAGCCATGAATGCACTTTCCTGTATAAAACTAAAAACTATTTTGGTACCTAGCAGATAAAACTTAACAATAGAAATACTAAATAGGATTTATATTTGCATGGATATTTGTTTTGTGTTTCTCTTTGTTTCTCTGCTTTTTTACATAGGTGATCTTAACAATATGTGTTTTTTTAAAAATAATTTCCGAGTAACAAGTTATTTTATGTAGTCATTGATAAGATGCCTTAAAGAACGTAATTTCCAGGACATGGATACTCTGCCATTTTAAAAAAATCAAGCCTCTTTAAAATGTCTTTCATAAAGACAGCAAAATTTACTAAGCATTTTTTGTCGTCTCGAGGATACAGTATTTCATATTTTTATTTTAGGATCTGCTTTTGTTTTTGCAGCAGGTTGAAGGATTTTTTTAAACATTAATTTTGCACCTTAGTTATTACATTTAGTCCTGGTTTTTTTATAGTACTGGAGTCTCACTAATCACTTATGACAAGACTGTAAGACAACAGTTTGCCTGGAGAAAGGGGGATGCATAGCAGCACCATCCCAGGAGCAAATGGAGAAGGGAATTATGACTTCTAGAAACATAATTTCCACTCTTGCTTGCCCCTGGGCTCTAAGGGAGGCACAAACTCCTATTGCTCTGTGCTGGCAGCCAACTGTCAGGTCGGCTCATCTCAGATGGCCAATGTGTTGAGGGGATGAAGCCAAAGCCCTGCATGTCCCTGAGCACCAGCTGCCAATGCCCCATCAGGATGGGGACCGGTGGCCCCACACAGGCTGCTGTCATCACTCTCCAGCTTTCGTTCTGGCCTGAAGTCCCACTAGCACATGCCAAGAAGCAAGCCCTCAAGTCTCCCTTATTTTCCTACACACTGGGGATAAGAGCATTTGACAACCCCGTTTGGCAATTAAGTCACTGTGACCAGTACTGAGGCCTCAATGTGCTAGGTAAACAAGGCAAAGCAATCATCTCCTACCCCATTATCCAGCTGTAGCTATACTGGACACATCAGTCAAAGAACCTCATCTTCTAATTCCTGTGAGCACTTGCAAATTCATTGGAAGTGGGGCCCTCCCAGGATCCTTGCTTGCCATCAGAAGACGAAAGGGAGCTTCACACAAATAAATGAGTTGTGCTGCATCTACAAATGTGTCAGACTTTGAAAACCTCATGCTCTAGACAGCCTTGCATTGCTGCTAATTGGTATGTTTTTCTTTAAAAAGTGAAGATTCTAACCTTTTACTTGACAGATATGTGGGTAAAATGCCACATAACATTTTGAAAGCTTATCTATAGTCTACTGTTTACGAGTCTTGTTTATGTTGGAGCTCACACAGGAGTATACAAATGAAAAGGGTTAGCAGGAACAAAACTGAGTGGTTGGTTTCCAACAGATGTGTAAACTAGCAAAGAAAGGTTTTTACCTATAGAAAGTCTAAAGGTGTTGCTCCCTTTTAAAAGACAACCATACAAATGCGACACTTGACTCAACAGATTTTTTTATTTTCATTATTTATTCCTAGTTGAGCCCCTGGACTTTTGGGGTGGAGAGTAGAGACAGTTTCATTGCCTGTTTTTTTTTGGTTTGAGGTTTGTTTTTTTTTTTTCTTTCTTTCTGATCTTATGAAATTGCAGCTAGGAGAGAGTAAATGGGATTCCATTTCTCAGTGAGATTTAGCGACAGAATTGTTTACAGTTTTGCAATCACTCATGTTTAAAGTGGAGCTACTAACTGCATAACTGAATAAGGGAATACTTTAGAAACAAAAGGGTTGCATAACAGGCAAATTTAGCTTGTAGAATCTTTGGTATGCAACATATAAGAAATTTCATAAACCCTAGGGAGAGTTTGCAATTTTGTTGGTGGGTGCAAAAATGCTAACTTAGAAAAACTAAAATGACAAAAATATGGAAATAACTGACAATCAAAAAACTGGCTTAATTCCCTTTTTTTTTTTTGTTTTGTTTTGTTTTGTTATTTTTGGGTTTTGTTTCCAGTAGGTACTTTATCTCCTGCAAATTTATACACACCGATTACTTTGCACTTACAGTTTAGACTTTATTCTCTTCAAGAAACTAAGCACTGCACTTGGAAAAACAGAAGTTTCAAGGACTATGATATCTTCATCCCTCTTGGAGTAACTGTAAGAATACCAGCAGAGGTGAATTTCTGTGACTCAGGAATACATAGCATTTTACACCTAAAGTATTTTGGAGTCTTCTCAATCCTCTGCTTCCTGCCTCTACTTGGAGGTGGCAGTACCATCTCTGAATTTCCACAAAGTCTTGCCTTCACAAGCAAATTGGTGACCTGTCTGACTGATGTTACAGCCTTCAATCTCTAAGCAGTACTTTGAGAGGAAAAAGGGATGCATTGAACTTTACCACAATTCCTTGGCTACTGCCAGTAAACACTAGCTCTAGAGCAATTGTACTACTGAAATACTAGAAGAAAGTGAACAATAAAAACCTACCGTTCCATAAGAAGCAATACCCTGATGCTTAAAATTTGGGAAAATGTTTTGAATAAGTGACTCAAACCTCCTGCAGCTTGAAGGTGTGAAACGTGGGAAGCCTGTGACGTTCCAGTTAAAAAACTTATTGGCTCTGCTATGCTAGCCAGAGACTCAATTCGACTCTACAATAATATCATCCTTCTCTCAATAAGATTGCAACTCAAAAGGTGCAGTTATTTTCTTCTTAAAGGAGGTCCAGTCACACACTATATTGAGATTTCAGTGAACCCCAAATTATTAATTATTATTTGTAATAATATGAACATAATGTTGGAACATAATTAGGGACATTCTTTCTTAAGAAATGTGAGAAATATCCAACAGCTTCCTCAGACTCTGTTGGGACAGTAATTTTCCTGGGTTAAGCTGAGACAGAGTTAACTTGTTTGTTTAGTCTTTTTGTTTGGTTGTGTTTTTTTTTTTTTTTTTTAATAAAGAGAAGGAAAAAGATTCATTTCATACCTAATCTCACTGAGCATAATCTCAAAATCTGCTCAGTAGAGCATCTTTCTTACAGTTTCATGCAGGCCATGCCCTTAGACTGCTCTCATGAAATGCATTTGTCAAGATTTTTGTCAAGACTGCATTCCTATTTTTTTTTTGACTCTCCTGGCTTTTCATATAATCAGTTATGATCTTCTTGAAATGCTACTTTAATTTCAGCTTCTCCAACTTTGTCCTCTGTCGGTACTCTACTAGTACTTCTATCTGCACAATGTATGGCAGTTAGCCAGATCTTTGAGCTGGACCTGCTTGTGCCTTTTCCTTAAAGCTAGCACTACCAGCGCTCACAGAAAAGTTTTTAACCCCAAAGATCAGATTTCACTACAAAGCAAAGCTTCATAATACATCCAAAGTGAGACAGAATAGTAAAGGTACAGTTGAACATTCTGTGGTTCATGCTGTAGTGACATGGCAGGTTCACTCATCCATGTATGGTCTCAGTCCAGCAGCTCTGCAGGTTGGAAGAGAATTAACGCACCATCCCTTCCCCTAGTCCAAGAGAATATTTTATTTCCTTCCACCCTGAGACGTGAATAACAATTCTGTTCCCTGCTTTTCTCAGCACTTTCTCAGCACAAAGACTGGAGTCTTTGCTCACTCTTGGGTGTTTTGTTTTTTTTTTTCTTTCCCCTTTTTCTCCTTTTTTATCCTGCACTTACATAACTTTCTTCTCCTGTGCAATCTCAGGGAAGGCACTATCTCCCCCCTTTCCAGAGTGTGGCCTAACCCAGAGGGGAATAAGAAGACAAACATCTGTCCTGCCACATAATCTTTAAAGGACCTAAGACACATTAACCTACAGTAGCTGCAGACAAACTAACCAAGTAGTAGAACTAAACCAAGTACTTAATGATTTTTTATGTAGTTTATAAATTTCTAAACAAATATTTAAATAATTAGAATTATAATGGGTGTATGTGCTCTAATCTCTATCAAACTTGGCACAAATAATGCACAAAACAGATTTTCATCAGTAAAGTACATTATTCGGCTAAATAAAATATACTTCTGAACTCTATAGATTTTAATGCAATTCACCATTAAAACAAAAATTGACAGGTTTGAGAAAAATCCATAAAATATTTGCTTCAGGAAAGTTTCTAAATGCTTCAGAGCACATCCTTTATTTGAAAATGCAAATATTTTCTATTCTATGTTACGAAATTTATTGTCTATATTTACACACTGTTCCTAACTCACTGGTAATCTCAGTGCATGTATTACAACAACATGCTAAGCCATTTCATATGATTATATTATCGTGCCATATTGTAACCCCAGGATTAGCATCATGTTATAATAAAATGACCAAAATGTTTTAATTTTTAATGTTCTATGTTTTTTTAAAGGAGCCTATGTAAGTAAACAATCAGCCCACTTAACCATTACCAGAGTGTCACTCTATCATTCTGCCCAGTAACTTTGTGATCTACCAGCCAATTTCAACCAAAATTGCAAGTGGGATAGATATTTCAAGGGTGATCGTAGTTTTAAATTTCATTCCAGCTGGTGTGTATGTATCGGATATAAATTGATACCCTAACTGAGAGAAGGAAAAGTAGCCATTGTACCTTTCCAGGCAGCTGCTGCCTGGCTCAGCAGCAGGTCCCTCTCAGCCAGCCACTCACATCTGCAGCGTAACCCTCACTGAAGACACAGGAGGAAGCTGGTAATAGTGGCAGTGGGAAAATTAAAAGACACACCTGTAGGAAACTGGTTTTCATTAGTTCAATTGCTCTTAAATAAATTGCTTTCTTTTTTTAAATCATTAAGAAAATTTCTACTTTGTTTGAAACATGCTGGGTTTGATCTTAAAGTGTGTCCTGTTTTCATTGTAATTAAAAAAAAGTTTCTGTACTCTGTGCTAAACAGTTATTAGATAAGGCTCCTGAAAAGAGGCATGAGAATCCAAGTCATAAGCCACTTATCTGTGGCCTAACAAGTCAACCTTTCTATAAGCCTAAGAGTCTTTGTGTTTGCTTTTTTGTTTGTTTTAAAAATGACACAGGTACAACTGGAAATGTGATACTTCCCAGATAGATAGAAGACATCCCTATCAACTGTTTCAGTGACAATCTCAGCCTTATCTCCTATTTGCTAATTCCCTTTGCCTGAAGTCTTTTTAAATAGTCCTAAGCTTCACCTCAGCACCATCTTCCTCTCTCTCTCTCTCGTCTTTGTTCCTGCCCCCCTATTAGTTCACTAACATAATTTGCAAACATCTAACTTCTCTGGCCTTTACCTACTGCACTGTCATTTCTTGTTCCCTTTCTTAGCAATTATGCCCTCTTCTACATGTCATGCTGGTGTGGACTCGCATTTGAATTGACAGAAAACTGCCTACATACAAAGTGACAAAAGTAATTTTATCTGTTGTTCTGTTGCTACTTTGAAACAATACTAATGAATGGAAGAAATGTCCTTTTAATCTGCGCAAACAATACTACTTTGCTATTATGGGATGAATCGAATCAATGGAAAGGTTTATATTGATTTCATTGAGTTTCTGGACAGTACTTCTCTTATATTTCTCTAGATGTCATGCAATTTCTATTTCTAGTTTCCAATTTAACTAATTTTCCTGGTACTGAAAATAAAGCTTGCCACACCATAATTCCTTGATCACCCTTTTAGTCCTTTTAAAAGACAAACAGATTTTGTACCTTTTAATCCACACACATAGTAACTGATCTTAATGACTGCATGTTTTTAACAGTTCATTTACCTCACTTTCAGATTCTGTAAGAACGCTTAATGACTACCATTTAGTTAGGTGCTTTTCGCTCTTTAAGAATCTCTCTGCTGACACCTCAGTACACACCCACATCTCATCTTTGTTACTAAAAAAAAGTTGACCTGAAGAAATCCCTTCATTTGCTGTGAGTACTAGAGTACATAAATTTGATTTCTCTGCAATACTTTTTCTCTCATAGCTGGCCAACTAGTAGGCCCACCAGTTCTGTTGTGGCTTCCTCGTATTAGTAAAGCATATGGTTGCTTCTTAGCAGGTAATTCATTCCCTTATATATGGATTCTTTGTTCCTCAAATTCCCTCCTTGGCCTTTCTAATTTTACTTATTTCTATTGTTTTCAAGATGATTGGATTTGGGCTTTCCCAATGATACATTTTAGGCTCAAATAACTTAAATATTGAGCCTTGACATTTAACTATATTGATCTTTTCCTTTCCTTCCTATTTTCTTTTATTTGTTTAGGGATATTTGTTCTGAGACTTTTGTGCTATGCTCAAGTACCCTCCACACTGAGACTAAAGATTTTCATTTCAACAATTCTGATTCAGGATTTTTTTTTTTTTTAAGTAGAAAGGTTTACCTGTCTTTGCTTAGGACAGAATAATAAACTACTAGATTCCCCTATTAATTTCCCCAAAATAGTCTGAATACTATTGTATTATGTTAATGATTAATCAGCATTTATTAAATAGTTGGTGTCCTGTTACTATCAGTTATTTTGGTTAATATCAGACTACAGCTTCCAATAAACATACATCTCAGGTATCAAAAAGTAGTTTTCCAAAGCATAATTTAACTTGTTCCTAGATAGGTTATTGTTAGGGCTATTATATTGGACTTTATTCCTTCGCTGAGATTCTCCTGCACAGTGTATTTAATGTGTTCTTCTTGATCTGTCAGACAGTGTAAGCCTTCTATACGTGTATTTCTATTATTAAGGATTTGCATTATGTCTATGTATTAGCCTCTCCGCTGTACAGCATTCTCACCAAGCTGTTAATAATTTTTTAATTTTTTTTTGTTTCACTTTTTCCACAATAAATATACACTATATATTCAACACAAAGTGACATGGCACAGCACATAGGTATTATTGGCACTCATTGGCATTACCATCATACATTTTATTTCTGACTCTTCTATGTGAAAAATACAGCAATCTCCTGATGAACGTATAGAAAATTATGATGCTAGCCTAAGCTATCAAATATGTAGTGTGTGCTACAAATTTGACAGAACAAGCATTTTAGATATATTGTAAATTCATTGAACAAATAAAATATTCATTACTTGCACAGGTGGATTAAAATCAATAAATGCCATTTTGTTGTTATAAACTGTCTGATGTAACAAACATCAGCCTGGCAGAGGCATATATTCATATGCAGGTATATTTTTTTTTATCTGGCTTTTTCAAGTTAGGCATCTAAGTCTCTATTGGGTTTAAGAGTCACAATTTTTAAAGACTTCAAGATAATACAATTTCCAACAAATCATTAGAAATTGCTAATAACCAACCATATCTGAAAATGAGTATTAAAAAGTAGCTCTGTTGAAGTTAGCACTTAAAACCACAGTGACTTGTACGGCTAGGGGTAAGCGCTTCATTTATGATCATTACCTGGCAGTCAGTTAGAGTTTTGAGGATCTAGTGATAGTGATTCAGGTTTTATTTTTCCTCTAAGTATTCCACACATGTCGTTGCTATCAATGGAATGTTGTAAGCTGCAAGATGTTTGATAAAAAAGGCAGATTTTACAAGCAAAGACTCCAGGTACTTGGGTAAAGGGTTATACAGTTTTTCCCTTAATTCAGAGTCTCGAGTAGTTGTTTTACAAACTACAGAGTGCCCTAAAATGTATTGACTTCATTGTGGAGCCAGAGTATTTGTTGTGTAATGCTGAGTCATATATAAAAAAAAAAAAAAAAAAAGAAAAAACAAAAAAAAGAAGAAAGGCATTCCCTAGGCTGGCAAAAAAAAAAAAGCAATGGAACCACTAGCCTCCTCCTCCAAAAAAAACTCAAATTCATCTTGGGTTTTGCGGGGGTTTTTAACATAAGTAAAGCAAGAGAAACATTGTCAGAAATCTATTACTTAGTATATGCCACTGTAATAGAGAAATTATTGTTTTATCCTGCTGGTGTCCTGCTGGAAAGTAGAGTTACACTATGTGTACACCCTCAGACACACACACACATACATACCCCATATGCAGCAGTATCTCTAGCACGCTAGAGGGAGCCATTACATAATTGCAACGACCCTTTTTGTTCCCCAATTAGCAAAACTTGCATAGAAAATCTCTGGACATTCTGAGACATCCTGCAGGTTTGGCATAGGCTACGGAATAAGGAAAGGAAAGCACAGGAATCAAGTTACAGTGAAATGAGGTCTCCAGATAGCTCAGGGGTTTACTCTGGTGTTTGTTCCATTTTTAAAATTGTGCTGCTTGTACAGGGGACTTCTCCAAATAAGTGACTTGGCTGAATACTCCGATTTTCATCAGCCAATCTGAAGCCCTCATTCTGAAAGCAAAGCCCATTTTGTAAACATATTTTATTTCATCTGTCTGACGCTCTCACACGGAAAGTTGGCACGTCTGAGAGTAGTGATTTTAACACTGCCACTAATGCACGTATAGTTTATTTATATACTTCATTTTAACTCAGGATTAGTTTTAGAATGGTTACTAGCAGACTCGTTCTTCATGGCAAACTATCAATTTCAAACCTACAAAGAGGTCTTCAGGACGGGAAGATGGGTCTAGAAAGAACACTTATTTGAATTTATAAATTTGTAAGACTTTCTCCAAGTCAAATTATATTTATGGACATAACTCAGAAAGGGCTGAAGGTTATCCTACTGAGCAAGACGAAAAAGCAGCTTCCTTAACTGAATCTTTTAAGAGCCGCTCCTAAAATAATTGTCAGGAGCGTCTTATAATTGCTCCAGAGTTGATCTTCCTTCTCTCTTTTTCTTTTTCCCCCGAAATGATTCATGCTACTTACACGCTCGCCACTCACAGCTCACAAATGGCAGCTTCATTTCGATACGCACGGATGTCGACACCGGCGCTCCTGCAATCCGAGCACTCACCTTTCCA